>NC_092139.1:39910197-40213646 GCF_043159975.1 Macaca nemestrina | reverse complement strand
TTGTATGTACAAAATCATTTCAACTGCAAATAGACATTCTTTTTCAATTTGGGTGCCTTTTTTTTTCTCTTTCCTAATTAACCTAGCTAGAAATTCCAATACAATGTTAATAGAAGTGGTGAGAATAAATGTCCTTGTCCTGTTCTGATCTTGGGGGAAAACACTTGGTCATTCACCATCAAATATAACATAATCTATGGGGTTTTTGTAGACATCCTCTGTAAGGCTAGATAGTTCCATTTTAACTCTGGTTCTTTGAGGTTTTTTTTTTTTTTTTTTTTTTTTAATCATGAATGAATTTTGCCATGTGTCAGATTCTGGTTTTGCATCTATTGAGATGATCATGTGATTTTTGTCCTTTATTCTATTAATACAATGTATCATATTATTTGGTTTTCAGATGCAAACATTACCTTGCATTCCTGGGAGAAATCCTTCTTTGTCATGGCGTATAATGCATTTTACATGTTGCTGGATTTTGCTTGCCAGTATTTGGTTGAGGATTTTCTGTATTTATCTTCATAAGAAATATTAAATTACAGTTTTCTTTTCTTGTAATATCTTTGCCTGGCTTTAATATCAGGGTAATAGTGGCCTTATGAGTTGGAAAGTGCTCCCATTTCTTCTATATTTTGAAAAAGCTTGTGAAGTATTGGTTTTTATTCTTTGGATGCTTAGTAGAATTCGCCAGTGATGGCAACTGGTGAATTTGGATTTTTTTGTGGAAAGTTTTTTTTTTTAAATTTAATAATCCAACTTGTTATACATAAATTCAGATTTCCTATTTCTTCTTTAGTCAGTTTTGATAGTTTGTGTCTTTCTAAAGATGTGTCCATTTGATCTCAATGATTTAATTTGTTGGCATAGAATTGCCTATAGATTCCTTGACAATCCTTTTTATTTCTGTAAGGTCAGTAGTGTTGTGTCCCCTCTTATTCCTGACTTTAGTACTTTGAGTCTTCTTTTATTTATTTGTCAGTCTAAAGAAAGATTTGTCAAATTTGTTTATCTTTTTAAATAATGAATTTTTTGTTTCATCGGTTTTTTCTGCTGTCTCATTCTTCTCTAGTCTTTATCGTTTCCTTTTTTGCTAGCTCTAGGTTTAATCTGCTCTTCTTTTTCTAGTTTCTTAAGGTGGAAAATGAAGTTAGTGACTTTTTAGAATATTTGCATTTATGCCCATAACTTTCCATCTGAGTTCTTCTTAACTGTATACCATACATTTTGGGATATTGTGGTTTTGTTTTTATTTATGTCGATTTTTAAAATTTCTCTTGGATTTTCTTGACACATTATTTAGAGGTGTGTTGTTATTTTCTACATATGTGTACATTTCCTGAATTTCCTTCTGTTATTGATTTCTAATTTAATTCCTATATGGTCAGAAAATGTATTAGGCATGATTCTAATCTTCAATCTATTGATAGCTGTTTTATGGCTGATCACATGGTCTATTGTAGAGAATATTCCATATGCGCTTTAGAAGACTATGTATTCTGCTGTATTTGAGTAGAGTGTTCTACAGATATCTGTTGGGTCTAGTTACAGTGTTATTCAAATTGTTTGTACTTCTGTTGATCTTTTGCTTATTTGTTCTGTCCATTATTGAAAGTGGGTTATCGAAATTTCCAGCTGTTATTGTTGAATTGCCTATTTTTTCCTTCAGTTCTGTCAGTTTTTGCTTTATGTATTGGGGGGCTCTGTTGTTAGATGCATAAATGTATGTAATTGTTATATCTTCAGAGATGAATTACCTTTTTATCATTGTAATGTGTCTGTATTAGTCTGTTTTCATGCTGCTGATAAAGACATACCAAAGACTTGGAAGAAAAAGAGGTTTAATTGGACTTACCGTTCCACATGGCTGGGAAGGCCTCAGAATCATGGTGGGAGGTGAAAGGCACTTCTTACATGGTGACAGCAAGAGAAAAAGAGGCAGATGCAAAAGCAAAAATGCCTGATAAAACCATCAGATCTCATGAGACTTATTCACTACCATGAGAACACTATGGGGAAAACTGCCCTCATGATTCAAATTATCTCCCACAGTACATGGGAATTATGGAAGTACAGTTCAAGATGAGATTTGGGTGGAGACACAGCCAAACCATATCAGTGTGCTTCCTTATTTCTAGGAACATTTTGTTTTATTATCTATTTTATCTGATATAAATTACCAGGCTAACAATCATTCACTCCATGTATCTTATAGCTGTTGTTTGAATAATGTAACTTTTTTCATTTTACTTTTAAGCTATTTTTAATCTAAAGTGTGCTTCTTACAGGTAGCATACAGTTGTATACTGTTTATTATTTTTTAATCCAGTCTAACTATCTGCCTTTGATTGGATTGTTGAATCCATTTACATTTAATATTATCATTACATACTTGGATTTTATCTCCATTTTACATTTTCTCTATATGTGTCCTTTATATTTTTTTACTCTATTTCCCCCAGTTTTATTGAAGTATAATTGATACATTTTAAAAATTGCACACATTTATCACAAATAATTTGATGAGTTTGAACATATGAATACACTTATGATAATATCACCACAATCAAGGTAATAAACATATTCATTATCTCCAAAAGTTTTCCTGTGACCATTTGCTTTTTTAAATGCGTAATACGATGTTGTTAATTATAGGTACTGCTATAAATTTATATCTATTGAACAACTCCCCATTTCCACCTCTCCCATCCTCTGTCAGCCACCAGTCAATTTTTTACTTCTACAAGTTTGATTTTTTTGATGACTTATAAGTGGAATCATGCAGTATTGATCCTTCTGTGATTGACTTATTTAACTTAGCATAATATTTTCAAGAAATATCAACATTATCACAAATGGTGAGATTTCTTTCTTTTTAAGGCTGAATAATATTCCATCGTATGTATATACAGTCGACCCTTGAACAACATAGGTTTGGACTGTGCAAGTTCATTTATAAGTGGATTTTTTCAACCAAATGAGGATCAAAAATACAGTAATTATGTAATCTAAAGCCTGTTTATATGAAGGGCCTACTTTTCATATACATGAGTTCCACAGGACAGAATACAAAACTAAGTATGCACAGATTTTGGTATCTTTTCTTTTTAACACCTTTATTAAGATATAATTCACAGGTATGTAAATTTTTTCACATACCCTGATTTAGAGTGTAAAGTTCAAATGTTTTAGTATATTCACTGAATTATACAATCACTACACAATTAGCATCATCTAATTAGCAGTAAATCCATTTATTCCCTCCCCAGACCTTCACAACTGTTAATCTACTTTCTGTCCTTATATATTTTCCTGTTCTAGACATCTCATACAAATGAAATCACATAATATGTGGTCTCTTGTAGCTGACTTCTTTCACCGTAATCTTTTCAAAGTCCATGCAAAAACATTCAATGGAGAAAGGACAGCCTTCAACAAATGGCCATAAGAAAAATGAATATCCGCATACAAAATAATGAAATTGGACCCTTATATCATCTACAAGAGTTTATGAATAATAGATTAAAGACCTAAATGTAAGACTTCAAACTTTGAAACTCTTAGAAAAAAATCACAGTAGGAAAATGTTATAACATTGCATTTGGCAGTGACTTCTTGCATAACACACCAAAAGCACAGGGAGGAAAAGTAAAAAATAGATAAATTGGGCTACATCAAAATTTAAAATGTCTGCATCGAAGGACACAATCCGTAGAATGAAAAGGCAACCTACAGAATGAGAGAAAATATCCATTCTGCAGAAAATTTGCAAATCATATATCAGAGGTTAGTATCCAGAATATATAAAGAACTCTTGTAACTGAATACCTCCAAAAAAAAAACAATAAAAATCCCAAAATGAACAAAAAACAAAACCCCAAACAATCTAATTTTTAAAATGTGCAAAGATCTTGAATAGCTATTTGCCTAAAGATGGTACACAAAAGGCCAACAAACATGTGAAAGGATGCTCAACATCACTAATCATTAGGGAAATACAAATCAAAGCCACAAGGAGATATCACCTTATACCCATTAGAATTGCTACTATACAATACATAGCATATATATTACATAGATAAAATGTAATTGTATTACATTATACACATATATTTCAAAATGAGAAAACAATTGTTGATGAGGATCTGGGGAAATATATGTGTATAATGTATATTACATTAATGTAATTACACATAAATATATAATGTATATTTCAAAATGAGAAAACAATTATTGATGGGGATCTGGGGAATTGGAGGCCTTGTGCACTATTGGTGGGAATGTAAAATTGTGCAGCCACTATGGAAAACTGTATGGCAGTTTCTCAAAAAAATAAAAATAGAATTACTATATGATCCAGTATTTACACTTCTGTAAATTGGAAAGAATTGAAAGCAGGGTCTTGAAGTGATATTTGCTCACCCATGTCCATAGCAGCATTATTCATAATAGCCAAAAATAGGAAGTAACTCAAATGCCCATTAACTAATGAATGGATAAACAAAATGTGGAACATACAAACAACAGAGTATTATTCAGCATTAAAAAAGGAAGAAAATTCTGACACATGCTACGACAGGAACAAATCTCGAGGACGTATGCTGAATGAAATAAGTCAGTCACATACACACACACAAAATACTATATGATTCTACTTACGTTAGGCATGTAGTGTAGTCAATTTCATAGAAACAGAAAGTAGAATAGTGCTTGCTTGTCAAGGACTCAGGGAGGGGGAATGAGGAGTTGCTGTTTAATGGGCGTAGAGTTTCAGTTTCCCAAGATGAAAAAGTTTTGAAAGTTGGTTGCATTACAATACGGATGCACCTTACACTATTGAACTACATACTTAAAAATAGTTGATATAGTAAATTTTATGTTATATGTATTTTACCACAATTACAAAATTAGAAAGGAAGCAAGCTATGCAGAACCGGCTATGAGGTAACTGTTGTGGAAACAGAAACCATCCCATCAAGGGAACATGATTCTGTATATGTAAAGCTGAAAATATTGTCACCCCGTCAAAGATAGGAGATCCAATGTTCAGCACCAAAAAAAAGGTGGGGTTGAGGGAGGTTCTCTATAGAAATTGAATGGATCACATGTGAAGAACTTGAGCTTTGATTATGAATGTTGGTGCTCCAGTGAAAATAAAACTCCCTTAACACACTTACTCTGCCATTTGGGTTACTGGGGGCTTGAGAGATGGATTATCCCACCCCCTCATGTCAAGATAGAACCACACTGTTGACACACTATATAGATGTACACAATACAGGCAGCCCTTGGTGTCTATGGGTTCCACATCCATGGATTTAACCCACCAAATTTTTTGTTCCAAAAAATTTGCATCTAGACTGAACATATATAGACTTTTTTTCCTTGTCATTATTCCCTAAACAATTCAGTGTAACAACTATTTATATAGCATTTACATGGTATTCAGTATTATAAATAATCTGGAGATTATTTAACATATACAGGAGGGTTTGCAGAGGTTATATGCAAACACTACACCATTTATATAGGGTCTTGAACATAAGTAGATTACAGTGTCCACAGGAAGTATTAGAACCAATCCCCCACAGACACTGAGGAATGACTGTAGTCCCGTGTCGCCTTGCCACTCATGGAAGAGGTATATTGGATACAGATCTTCCTACATAACAGGAAACTTACATCCACAGCCTGGAATCATAAATCTAGACTTTCATTCTCTCAATGAATAGGCATAAAACCAACATCATAAATAAGGACTACAAAGACAATCACATAGAAAATCCAGCCCTGGAAGCTGAGATGTTACTCCAAGAATAAAGGAGAATTCATCAGCAGCAACATTTGAATTTATAATGACAGATAGCTCATCCATAAAATAAGAACAAAATGCTATGAAGAAATGAAGAGCAATAAAAATGCTTAGGATTTCAAAACATAGAAATAGAAGAACTTGAAGATAAAGTTGAGGAAATTTCAAAGAACATAGAGAAAAATAAAAATGAAAATTATGAATGAAAAGAAACGAGATATATAGATCCAATGGCCAATTAACAAGTACCATAAAGATAGGTCAGAGAAACTGGCACATAAAAACTTTTTCTTCTTGTAAAGGAACATGTTTAGGGTCTTCCCTTTATCCCTGGAATTTATACATTTCATCTGAATATTTCTATAACTTTTCATTATTCTTCAAAGTTACATGGGGGCTATTTTAATTTGAAGATTTAAACATTGCTTTGGTTCCAGTAACTTTTCTTCTGTTAATTCCTTGAGTTTCTCTTCGCCTTTTCCTCTCTCTTTTTGTTCTCAGATTGAAATTAGATTTTTGTTGAGTTATCATTTAACTCTCACTTTTCTCATATATTTCTTCTCCATTTTGTTGGGGAAGATATTCCTCAATTCTATCTTCCAGATGACTAATTCTTACGCTACAGTGTTTTGCCTTGTTATTTATCCATTTCCTAAGTTTTTCAGTTTGATAAGGAAGTTTAGGGGATTTTTAGCTTTTCATTTTCAAAAATTCTTTTTAATCTCTATTCTTCTTCTTTTGGAATCACTATCCTTTCACATTTCTTCAAGTCTTATCTATTTCATGTATTGTGTTTGTTTCCTCCAGATCAGTTCTTTCATTCATTTTATTTTTTGAGCAACAACTGACTGTAAATAAAACAGATACGATGCATGAAATAGGCAAGACTTGAAGAGATTTGAAAAGATGCTGCGTCCATAAAAGGACGGTAAGCTTTGTAAGCCCCAAAGCACATTATCCAAACTCTGCTGTATAATTACACATCACAGAGCTTGGGATGAAGCAGATACTCAGTAAATGGTGACAAGGAAATGCATTCAATCTCTTTAAAATATATTAGGACTTGAATAATAATCTCTCTACATTGGCTGAAGTGTGGAGAAAACAATAACAGGGATGGTTTCTGGATTATGAGATCCCAGAAGCATAATACATTTATAGTCTTAGAAGACAATTTTAACACACCAAGATGCAGCTGTCCTCCCCTTATTCGATGGGAAGGGATGGACATGGTAAAGACACGGAGACGCTGTTGCTATAAATTTGCAATTCCACTGGGAGTCCACTACCCTGACAGACCAATCAGAGGAAAGACACAGCCAACCATGAGTTTCTAACAACTGTCTGAGAAAAAGAGTGTCAATGGGGAAAATGGAAATATTAAACAAAGAGAAAATACGAGCAGCAATGTAAACAGGGAAGAAGAGGTACACACTAATTGTGGAGTGCAAATGTGTACTAAAAATTATTTTCACATAAACTAGAATATCCATTTTCTTTAAAATGCAGCCAAGTATTCCTCCTTCTGTCTGAAATCCATTTGATCTGTCATATTTGTTTAAAAGATATTAAATAATAAAAACACCCTCAATACCCTTTTCTGTGTATGTGTTTCAGAAGAAACTCAAATCAATTTGGAACATTTTTGGCTACAAAGAACAGAAAACACAAATCATGGGAGCTTAAACAAGATGCAAGTTTATTTTTTCTGTCATGTAAAATAAACCCAGAGGTACGTCAAGCAATGATCTTCAGAAACCCAAGGATTTTTGCTTATTTGTTTGTTGATCTCTCAGCTTCACTGTACTTAACACCGGCTTCCATCAACATCGCATGACCATGGCCATTACATTTCTGCTGTAGTTCTAGTCATCACATCTGTATTCCAGGCAGCAGAAAGGAGAAAGGGAGTTAGGGAAAACAGGTACATGTACCAGTTTTCTCAGCCCCTTCTACAGAACATTTTCCAGAAGCCCTACCAATAACAACCATTTTATATTTTATTTGTCACCTGTATCTGCAAGGGAGACTGTGAAATGTAGAATTTCAGCTAAGTACATTGCCACCCGCAATAATATTAAGATTCTATTAGAAAAAGGAAAGGGTAGGTAAATGGTATTTAGGCAACTAGCATCCCACCCATCTATACACTACAAAATTAGCCATATAGGTAGAAATAATCCTTATTTGTTACGTTATAACTTTTACAGATTTTATGTGCCAATGTGCGTGCCTGGGTCTTTTCTAATAGTTTTGTGATCATATACCATTTAGTGATTAGTCTCTGGTTCAGTGCTTTCACATACATTATCTCACATACTCCTTAAAGTAACCTTGTGAATTAGATATTATTGTCATCCATTTACAAATTAGAACAGAGGTTTAGTGTGTTGAAAGATCTTGTCCAATGATACAAGGTTAGGAAATGCCAGAATTAGGCCCCAACAACAAATCCCCTAATTCTAATTTCCAGGCTATTTCCATGACATAACCTCTCCTGGCAAAGTTTATATTTCCTTCTCAGGGTCTGTCTTGCAACAGGGAATTATATAATTTATGCCCGACTACCATCTTATCCACCTGGCTTAGTTTGCTCAAGCTCATTACCTAAAAAAGAAAGTATTTATCTCTTTTAAAAGTCTGGGCGCGGTGGCTCACGCCTGTTATCCCAGCACTTTGGGAGGCCAAAGCGTGAAGATCACTTGAGGTCAGAAGTTCTAGACCAGCCTGACCAACATGGTGAAACACTGTTTCTACCAAAAATATAAAAAATTAGCTGGTGTGGTGGTACATGCCTGTAATCCCAGCTACTCGGGAGGCTGAGGCAGGAGAAAAACGAACCTGGGATGTGAAAGTTGCAGTGAGCCAAGATCATGCCACTGTACTTCAGCCTGGTAACAGAATGAGACTCGTCTCAAAAAAAAAAAAAAAGAAAGAAAGAAAAAAGAAAAGAAAAGAAAAGAAAAAGAAAAGAAAAATGACCAAAATGTCTATGTATCAAAAATAGTGAAAAATGTTAAATCATAGGTAGAACCAAATGTTAGGTTCCCACAGAACCTAGCAGAGAGATATGTAGAAAGAAAGCACTTAATTTGTATTGACTTAAATTTCCTATGCAATTGATTTATTTTTTATTAATTTATTCAACATGTATTGCCAGTAAGGTGAATCTCTGTAAAGAAGCAGCCAGTTGTAATGCTGCATGTCTCAAAAGTTACAGATATATCCTAAATGAATAGAGATTGACCTCCTTGCTCTTAAGTATCCAGAAACATCTGAATACTCAAATTCAGTACTCAAATTTTGTGAACACAACTTTCTTTGAAGTATTCCAATTTTCAATTTACAAACAAACAAATAAGAGAAATGAGTATTTCGCCTGGCACAGTTGGTGAGGAGAATTACTCAGAGAAGCATATTAGATGCAGTAGAACCCATACTCAAAATATCTTCTGTGAAGTTTGCTCCCAAGTGAATCTAAATTCTAATTACAAGATGATTTGAACAAAATATGGAAAATAGGAGAGAGATTAAGGGCAAAATAATGAAAGATTGCTAGAGGCTTTGTCTATTAAGAGAGATAATTGATATTAACACTAAGATCAATAGAAAAAGTCTTAAGTAATTCAGATGAAATGTGTAAGAGAAAAGAAACATGTATATATAAACCTCAAACACTAAAAAAATACTGTATCAGTCATATTAAAGGCAATATATAAAAAAGAAACAAGAAAACATCAAAAAAAGAGAGTACATTTTTACACATAAGACATTAGAAAATTCATCAAATACATCAGTTATCAAAATAGATATGAATAAAATTGCTATATGGTTAAATATGGAGGATGAAAAGCATTTTTTTACTTTATTATATATGCCGAAAAGGAACAGTAAGAGACTTTTTAAAAACCAATTTCATTTTCAATGCAATAAGGAAAAGAAACCTGCCAAAAATGAAAACTACAAGGTAGATGTGCCCACAAACAGTGCTATTTGGATCCCGAAGCAGAACACTGTTACAGCTGACACAGAACCCTTCAGACGCTGATCAGGAGACAGGTTTCCTGCTTAATGTCGCACAATATTGAAAGGCCTGTCTTGTGGTTCTTTGCTAGTAGTAAAATCAAACTCTGTGGACCGGGCATGGGAAAAGGCAAATGATGTCCCTCAAGGGACCCAACCTGAAATCAATGAACAGCAGGAGAGGTGAAGTTGAAGGACAAATACATATGCCATTTCTAATTGTCTATGACCTATCCTGGGAGCCCAGAGAGACTGCTGGAGGTGAGACACAGCCAAGAAAAAGAGAAAGTCATCACTAGGTTTCAGCACAGGGAATGTGCCTAAATATGCACTACTGTGAGTAACCCAGAAATGGAAAGGGCTGCGCCAAAGACTAAAAAAAAAAAAAAAAAAAAGATTTGGTAAAGTGTTCAAAAAAAAAATTCAAATAGAAATTTCAGGCTGTTCAAACTTCCCATCTACCCCTGAAACACAATAGAAAACAGCCTGACTCTTTCAAGGATAAGTAACAAAGAGAAAAGAACCAGCTATGGACTTATGAACAGAAACCACAATGCAAAACAAGGGAAGAAATATCAGCCAAAGATAAAGGAAGCACATGCAGCCTAGGAGAAACTAGGAAACAAACAGATTGCCATAGTAAGACAAATTATAAATGAAGAATAGCACAAAACATAAATATTCCAATAACAGGAGGAAGTAAAAAGTAAGTCTTCTAAAAAGAAGATTAAAAAAGAAAAAAATAGAGAGAGAGAATGGAGGCATGAGAAGTTCCACAGATCTGCTCCCTCGTCAAACCACCATAACTGGTGAAAATTATTATTTTTTAACTTAAAGTCTTTGAAAACTGTTTTAAGGGCATGCAGAAAATGAATAAACATTTTAAAAGTCTACTAAATCTTGGTAAGAACACTGAGAATTTGAGGCACGTGAGCCATGACCTGTTCTCTGTCTCTCTACTCCCAGTTCAGTATGATAGAAGCTTCAGTTCCCCATAAAAGGTTGCTATATCTCCCCAGTAGGACCAGACTACCAGTATTTCCCATCCTCTGCCAATTTCACGTCACCGAGGCTAAATTTCAGGCTAGTGCAGCCAAGAGGTCACACGTTCCCTTCTTTCACCCAGGCCCCACTCACAGGAAGGAAGCTCTGCCCCAGGCTCAGCAGGCTGAGGTTACCAGGACTCCTATCACCCTCATTCCTGCTTACTCACAGGGTAGAGGTTGCACACGTCAAGAAGCTAGCTAAGAAAACCAACAGCTATTTACTGCTACTAAATCAGGAATATTACACCAAGAGAAGAAAGAACCACTGTCCCCACCACCTTTTCTGGAGCAGTAGCTCAGAGATATTTCACAGGGAGAGAGGCAGGCCATAAGAACAGAGAACACCTAACCTCTCCCCAAAGGAACTGACTTTATATAAAACAGAGTATGGGGAAGTTCAAGCTTAACAGCACTTTCAAAAACAGAGAAGACTTTGATTGTAAAGTTTTAACTCCTTGAGAGCAACATGCTAAACTATAAGCCAGATAGATTATCAGAGACAACTAGGGAAACAGCCAAGAAGTCCCCAACTGTGGTCAAAGCAAACCTCAAAGATTGGCCTATAACCTAACCCTGCAAAGAGATTTAAGCTTAATTGGATGAGACTACGAATTAATCTATGTCCCAGGGCACTGGTGATAACAACAGAGCAATGTGATGGCAATTAGAGATGCCTAACAGCTGGCTATGATAGTAATAAAAGCCAATAGCTTAACAGAGAGACCAGGGAAAGAGATAATTAAGAAAAACTCTGGTAAAACAACTTTCACCAGAAGGTGACTGTGTGTGTGCCCAAGGCTGTGCCCTCTAAGGAGCAGTATCAAAGGCCTCACAGTAGAGAAGGAAGAATAGACATCACTGAAATAGTCCAGATGTGTTATCAAACAAATAAATAAGCAAACAACAACAATAAAAATAAAATGTCATGCAGGAGGAATCAATATCCAGAGATGCTAAAATATATTATCTAAATGCCCAGTTTAAAAAAAAATAATAAAACATACAAAGAAACAGAACATACACAGACAACAAAGGCAGAAATAGCTTGGGAAAGGACATACATGTCTGACTCAACGAAGACTTCAAAACAGTCACTATAAATATGTTCAGACAGATAGATAGATATACACACATATATTGCAATGAAGAAATCCACACCTGAAGGAAGAAAAGGTATCAAAAAACAATTTTCAAAAAACTGTGACTATAGGAAAAGCTTGATGAAATCACACAAAGTGAAGAGCAAAGAGCAAAGATTCTAAAATAGTGGAAGTTGAATCAGACAGAAAATATCACACACACATAATTGAATTCTCTGATGAAGAGAATAAGAAAAAAACAAAAAAATGAAAAGATATAATAGAAGAAAACTTACTTGAAAGAAAGATATGAATCTGCTGCTTTAAAAAGACTTGTTCCATGAAAAACAAGCAACACATAACGAAGGTACTGAATTTCAAAGAAAATGAAATGATCATATACACATCTGAATTCCCTTTGACCAGCGAAAGAAAAATTTAGTTTAACACAGATATTGCTCATAAAATCCTTTCAATTTAAAACTTAAAAAATAGTTTCTAAATAACTTCAGATAAAGAGGAAAGACTGAATTTCTGCATACTGGCAGAATAGACATATAGATCAATGGAATGGAATGAAAAGTTCAAGAAAACACTCATATAACTATGGTGAAATGATTTTTGGCAAGTGTGCTAAGGTCAGTCAATGGAGAAAGAATAGTCTCTTCTACAGTGCTGGGACAATGGATATCCACATGCAAAAGAGTGAAGTTAGATCCTTACCTCACATTATATGCACAAATTAACTTAAAATGAATCAAAGACTGAAATATAAGAGCCAAAACCATAAAACACTTAGCAAAAAACATAGAGATAAATCTTCAAGCCCTTGGATCTAGCAATGGTTTCTTAGACATGACACCAAAGGCACAAGCAACAACAGAAAAAAATAAATTGAACTTCATAAAATTAAAAATTCTTTTGCATTATAAAACATTATCAAAAAAGTAAAAACAATCCACAGAATGGGATAAAATATTTGCAAATCATATATCTGAAAAGGGTCTAGTATCCAAAAAATATAAAGAAGTCTTACAACTCAACAACAACAGAAAACAACTCAATTAAAAAATGAGCAAATGATTGAATGACATTTCTCTAAAAAATATATAGAGATGATAAACATGTACATGGAAAGATACGTGACATCACTAGTTACTAGGGAAATGAAAATCAAAACCACAAGGAGATACCGCCTCACACTCACTAGGATATGGCTAAATGGCTGTAATAAATAAAAATTGGAAAATAAGTATTACTGAGCAGGTGGAGAATCGAAACCCTCATACATTGCTGGAGGGCATGTAAATGGTACACCCACTGCAGAAAAAATCTGGAGGTTCCTCAATAAGTTAAACATAGAATTAGCCTATATGGCTCAGCAATCCTACTTCAAAAGAATTGAAAACAGGTATTCAGACAAAAACTTGTATGTGAATATTCAAAGCCCCCCATTCACAATAATCAAAAGTCAGAAACAAGTTTCTTAGTCTCAGTTTTGTTGTTTATAAAATCAGATAGTTGGAGTAGTTTACACAAAGGGTCCCTTCCAAGACCAGCTTTTGTAATCTTCATGTACATGAGCACCATTGCCATTAACAGCAGTCTTTTTTTCCTTCTTTAAGAAAGTAAGATTGCCTCACACAGGGGTTACGATTTATGTTCTCAACCTCAAAGAGACATTAGAGGTGTGGGCAGATTGGAAATGTGGATCTCGTTCATTGTTAGGTAATCACTGGCAAAGTAGTTGATAATTTTTCACATGTGGTCTCCTCTCTTTCCCTTATGTTAAATGTTTCAACATATCTTTCTAGAGAGATAGATAAAAATAAAATTTAGGCTCTAAGCACTATATCAGCTGTCACTTCAATTTGAGAACCTCAGGTATTATTATGTAAGAAGAAACTTGCCTTCTCTTCTCAATACTTTTCCTTAATCTCTACTTTCCGGAATATAAATGAAACATAAGAGTTCTGACTTGAATGGTAAAAAATCATTGTAATCTGGTTTATGAACTGACAACACAGACATGTAAATGGGGAGGCTGGTAAGGTAAAACAGTTTAGATACAATAACATAGATCTAATATATTATAATCTAATTATAATTATAATCTAATATATTAGATCTAATAATATAGATCTATATCAGATCTAATATAGATCTAATATATAATAATATATTCTAATAATAATATATAAGATATAATCAGAAAGCCCATTTTGACCAATTCCAGTTACGTGAAACTGCTCTCCAAGGGCTGCAGTCCTTTCAATCCAACAAATACCTAGCCTGGTACAAAAGGTAGGTCTGGATTTAGGCAAAGAAGATCATTTGCCTCCATTTCATCCCTGGATAATCAAAACCTCAACCAAAAGGTTGTCTTTGGTCAAACACAGAATGCTCACTTTTGCTGCCTCCCAAGAAAATGACCTCGTTTGTATTTGGGATTGAACTGTGGAAAGAGTTTGTCGCTTCCCAGCTTTTACTTTTCAAAGGCTCGCAGACATTCACCAAGCTCCATAATAGTTTTCAGTTCCAACCCGTTAGTTCTGAGACAGCTTTACAAAGCCACACTTGGAGGACAGAAAACAGCAATCCACGTCTCCCCTTTGTGGACAAAACAGAATCGAATCATCTTCAGAGGCGAGAAAAACCACATGAACGCAGACTGCTCAAATGACCCAGTGCGTCCTAGACAATCTGAAACCAACACGCATAAGGCAACATGCGTTATTTATGAGACACTGTCACGGAACAAGAAAAGCACAAAAAGTAACTTAAAGTTCAAGAAAGCCCGCACACCACTGCTGGGGGTAGCCCTGCGCAGGGCTCCACAATGTTCCCGGCATTGTTTTGTGCTGACTGCGCCCAGCTCGCGGGGCTTTTCATCGGCTCTTAAATCCACTGCTGCTCAAGCATGAAATATCTTTGGATTCCATTAAAAAAAAATAAATGTGCTAACAAGCTGTTAAACCACATTTTACAACAAACGCATCAAACTGATGACTTAGCTTCAAAAATATGAACTAACCGAAATAATAAAGGCTTTGTAGAACTTGGATAAACGAAGTGATTACCTCACAGTGAGGGAGATCTGTGGGGCACATCACTATGTAATCAAAAAAATAAGTTCCTGGTCCTCAGAGAAACATTCAAAATGCTCTGCCTTTGCCTCCCTACAGTCCTGAGCCCAAAGGGTTTGGACAGGGGGAAAAACAACACAGGTACAAAAAAAAGAAGCAGGCAGGGGTGGGAGAAAGAAAGAAATTCAGTCAGTTCTTTGATTAACAAGACTTCTAGCTGGACTTAAGTACAAACAGCTGCCTAGACTCCAACAGCCAAGCCTAAATCTAAACACTCCACTGTTTACATAACCCAAACTTAATCAAGCGACCATCTAATCCACCAATTTAAAGTATCCCTAAGAGTTTCAGTGTAATGTTGGTTTTCTCATAAGCCCGGTCCATCAACAAGCTGTTTAAAAATGCCAGTGATTGCAGCTCTGTTCCCAGTCTTGCAGCATCTCCTGCCTGGTCATGCTACAGGGATGTTTAGGGGAGAACTGTTAGATGATGTGGGGTCATAAAGTACTTCCTGTTATTCTTTGGTTGGCATAGTGCACTGTATTTGTTTATGAAATCCAGAATCCAGGTTATATTTATAAGAAAGTTTGGTTTGATAAGGTATAATTTTATAGCAATATTGTTACTAATAAGGAAATACATTTCTTTGTCAGAAACTTGACAACTACACGTCAAAAAATATTATAGGAGATGTGCTCTTGGATGACCAGTAAAGGCAATTTTCATGAGGAAAAGGATAAGAAAAGGGAACTTATCATGACAAAGGTACTAGAAAAAGGAAAATGCTCATGAATATGAACTGAGGCTAAAATGTCAAATGCCAACAGAGGCCAAAATCAAAGAAGTTAACTGGGTCCCAGTGTAGGGCAGTCAATATGGGACTATGGAGACTATGGCAGGTACCCATCTAAAGAAGGTATATGCTACCTAACCTCAACCCACTTAAAAAAAAAATTAAACGTGTACTGATATATAATTCACATACCATGGAATTTACATATTTAATATGTGCAATTCAATTATTTTTAGTGTAGTGACAGATTTGTGCAACCATTATCACAATCCCTTTTAGAACATTCTCATTCCCCAAAAGAAATCCCATGTGCAGTCACTTCCCATTTCCCTCCAAATGCGCAGCCCTGGGAAACCACTAATCCATTACCTCTACAGATCTGCCTATTCTGGATATTTCATATAAATGAAATCATACAATACATAGTCTTTCATAACTTGTTTCTTTCACTTAGCATAATTTTTTAAGGACTCCAACTCATTTTTTGCCACAAATGTGGGCCCAGTGTGGCCAGATCTTTCAAATGTTCAGAGAAGTTGGAAATAGGGATTCTTATGTGAAATTTCCAAATGTTAAATACTGACCACTAGTTCAAATTAGATGCACACTGTACAGTTTTCCCCCCAGTGGAAACCAAACCAATATGTCTGCCCACTGAATTCATACATGGACCACAATTTCATTCCTTCTGGGGTTCATGAGACAGAGGGAGGGAAAAAGAAAGAGTGAAACAAAATTCAAGACAGCAGGAAAGGGTCTAACACACCTAGGCAAGAAATGAAGAGAGGAAGGTCTGGAAGGCAGAGGCGAGAGACTTCCACAGAGCAAACAGTCTGATTCTGAATTTCTTTAGCAGGCCCACGACAGCCTCAGCCGGGCTTGCTCTGACTCTGCACTGGGAGCAGGGCATCTGGGGTATCAAAGCAGGATCTCACTTAGTTGCACACATAGGCCCTGAAAAAAGAAGTTAGCTTATTTCTAGAGGGAATGAGAGTCTAGCACTTTTAATAAGGTAATTCATTGAGATATTCATTTGTGTTAAATTATCCCTGTAGAACCCAAACTCTTCAAGAAATAATGCTAGATGTTAAGTACCCAGGGAAGAAGAGAGAAGAGAGTTTCTCAAAGAAGAGAGGCAAAAGAAGTGGAAGAGGAAGGATCCCCAGACTGAGAAAAGCAGGGCTAGTTTGTAGGTCCCACGGAGAGCATCATGGGAAAACCTCAGAGGAGAATAGCTGCTTGTCTAGAAAGTCTGAGGCTGGATATGTGGTTACCAATGTAAGTTAAAAAATCCTATGCTGAAATTCATCATGGAGCAAAAGCAAGTCTTCTAAGTCCCATGAGGGCTTCGCTAGCAGAGAACATCGGCAGAATCTTGATGGCCTGGAGTAGAGGAGGCTCTTGGCTCTTCTGGTTTGATGTATGATTTTCTGGGAAGATTATTTCAATATCTTCTATACTGTACATACTATACGGACACACCTCATTTTGTTGCATTTGTCTTTATTATGTTATTCAACTATTGCATTTTTACAAATTGAAGGTTTGTAACAACCCCGCATCCAGGAGTCTATCAGTGCTGTTTTCCCACCAGCATGTGCTCACTTTGTGTCTCTGTGTTACATTTTGGTAATTCTCACAATTTTTCAAACTTTTTCATTATTTTTATATCTCTTATTGTGACCTGTGATCAGTGAGCTTTGATGTTACTATTTTAATTCTTTTGGGGCACCACTAACCATGGCTATGAAAGACAGTAAGCTTAATCCATAAATGTGTGTGTTCTGAGTGCTCCACCAATAGGCAGTTCCTCCATCTCTCTCCTGTTCTGGCCTCTTTATTCTCTGAGACACAACAATACTGAAATTAGGCCGATTAATAACACAACAATGGCCTCTAAGTGATCGGGTGGAAGGAAGAGTTGTAAGTCTCTCACTTGATGTCAAAAGCTAGAAATGATTAAGCTTAGTGAGGAAGACATACCAAAAGCCCAGACAGGCCAAAAGTTAAGCCAGTTAGCTAAGTTGTAAATGTAAAGGAAAAGAAGGAAGGAATTAAAAGCGCTATTCCAGTGAACATACAAATGATAACAAAGTGAAAAAGCCTTATTGCTGATACGGAGAAAGTTTGAGTGGTCTGGAGTAAAGATCAAACCAGCTATAACATTTCCTTAAGCCAGAGCTTAATCCAGAGGAAGACTTCTACTCTCTTCAATTCTAGGAAGCCTGAGAGAAGTGAGGAAACTGCAGAAGAGAACTTGGAAGCTAGCAGAGGTTGGCTCATGAGGCTTAAGTAAAGAAGCTGTCTCCATAACATAAAAGTGCAAGGTGAAGCAGCAAGTGCTGATGTAGAAGTTACAGCAAGTTACTCAGAAGATCTAGTGAAGATAATTGATAAAGGTGGCTACACTAAACAGACTGAATGGAGATGAAAACTCCTTGTCTTAAAGAAAATGCCATCTAGGGCTTTCATGGCTAGACAGAATCCAAGGCCTGGCTTCAAAGGTTCAAAGAACAGGCTGACTCTTTTCTTAGGGGTTAATGCAACTGGTGACTTTAGGTTGAAGTCAATGCTTATTTACCATTCTGAAATGCCTAGGGCCCTTAAGAATTATACTCAGTCTACTCTGCCTGTGTGCTAAAAATGAAACAACAAGGCCTAGATGATAGCACACCTGTTTACAGCATGGTTTACTGAAAATTTTAAACCTACTGTTGAGATTTACTGGTCAGATAAAAAGATTTGTTTCAAAATCCGTGACAATGCATCTGGTCACCCAAGAGCTCTGATGGAGACTTCCAAGGAGCTGAATGTTGTTTTCATGTCTGCTAACACAGCATCCATTCTGTAGCCCATGGATCAAGGAGTAATTTTGATTTATATGTCTTATTATCTAGAAAATACATTTTTAAGGTTATGGCCACCATAGATAATGACTTTGTTGATAGACCTGGGCAAAATAAATTGAAAACCTTCTGAAAAAGACTCACCATTCTAGATGCCATTAAGAACATTCATGATTCATGGGAGGAGGTCAAAATATCAATGTTAACAGGAGTTTAGAAGAAGTGAACTCCAACCTTTATAGATGACTTCAAGGGGTTCAGGACTTCAGTGAAGGAAGTAATTGCAGATGTGGTGGAAATAGCAACAGGACTAGAATTAGAAGTGGAGCCTTCAGGTGTCACTGAATTGCTGCAATCTCATGATAAAACTTTCCTTGATAAGGAGTTTCTTCTTGTGGATGAGCAAAGAAAGTCTTTTCTTAAGATGGAATATAATCCTGGTGAAGATTCTATGAATATTGTTGAGATGACAACAAACAATTTAGAATATTACATAAATTTAGTTGATAAGGCACTGGCAGGATTTGAGAGCACTGACTCCAATTTTGAAAGAAGTTTTACAGTGGGTAAAATGCTATCAAACAACATCACATGCTACAGAGAAATCTTTTGTAAAAGAAAGAGTCAACTGATGCAGCAAATTTTATTGCTGTCTTTTTTTTTAAGAAATAGACACAGCCACTCCAGCCTTCAGCAACCATCACCCTGATCAGTCAGAAGCCATCAACGTCAAGGCAAGACCCTCTACCAATACAAAGAGTATGACTGGATGATTGTTAGCATTTTTTAGCAATATTTTTATTAAGGTATGCATTTTTTATTAAGGTACATATTTTTTATTAAGGTATGTGTTTTTTAGACATAATGCTATTGCACACTGGATAGACTACAGTAGAGTATAAATATAATTTTCATATATACTTGGAAACCAAAAAATCCATGTGACTCACTTTATTGCAATATTACCTGTATTGTAGTGACCAGGAACCAAACCTGCAGTATCTCCAAGGTATCCTATAGTTTATTTGATGAGTGTCTATATTTCTAGAAATAGAAATCCCATATCCCAGGGTCACCAAATTCAATCCACTGTCAAGGTTGAGTTCTTCAGAGGACAACTTTATGGGAGTAGACAGTTTCTTGTAAATCTTTGCAGAGAGGAACAGTCATTAGAATCCTATCTGAAAGCCCGTCACTTTCTACTCAATTACCATAAGTCTGGCATTGAGGACACAATGATTTTCTTTACTATTTCTAGAATTTACTCTCTTTAGGAATTTCCGCTTGCAGCTTTGCATTGGATTTAACTTGGGTGAAATTCAACTGCATTTTAAAAGTGTTTATTATCTATGAATCCTGTGCCCGAATAGGTTCAGGAAGGCATCAACTTTACCCCCTTAGAATTCACAGTAAGGCAATAACTACACACATTTTACTACAGTTTAATTTGTGGACACCATGAAAATGAACAAAGTGCTACTAAGGTACATTAGACTAGCAAGAACCTTGGACATTATCCCCAAATGAAAATCTTACCAAGTGATTCTTTAAAGTTTGTTAAACTTAACCATTTTAAAAATAAGTATTAGAATTATCATAGATAAGTTAAACAACAAAATAAATAGAATTAAATGAATCATTGTATATCTTTATCCCATGTAGCTGCAGTTTATATCTTCATTGTAAAAATATATTGAACATTGACTAAACTTAAGTTCATATTTAATTACAACAGACACTCAAAAAGTAACAAAATATAGAAATTACAGAGAATACAGTCTCTGAATAGACAATATTTTTATTAAGTTTGGAAATTCTAAAGTATCCTCTTAAAGAATTCATTGTCAAAAAGGAAAATCAAAACTATAATTTACAATATGATGAAGGTGGCAATTTAAATCATTGGATGAAATTAATATCAAGAAATGGTTTGGATATGTTAACTATTTATAAACATAAAAATTTGGATCAATACCTTATAACATATACTAAAATTTGCTTCAGAATGAGTCAGGGTTTGAATGCAGGATTGATACGTAAAAATGTGGAAGAAGATATTAAAAAGAGCCTGAGCTCAATGGCTCATGCCTGTAATCCCAGCACTTTAGGAAGCTGAAGCAGCAGGATTGTTTGAGACCAGGAGTTTGGGATCAGCCCAAGCAACATAGTGAGACACCATTTCTACAAAAAAAAAAAAAATTAATTATCTGGGCATGGCAGTGGATGCCTGGTGGTCCCAGTTTCTCAGGACGCTGAGGCAGAGGGACCACTGGAGCCCAGGAGGACAAGGCTGCAGTGAGCTGTGATGGCATAATTGCACTCCAACCTGGGTGACAGAATGAGACAAGGAATGAAGGGAGGAAGGGAGGAAGGGAGGGAAAGAAAAAGAAAGACAGAAGAGAGAGAAACAAAAGGAACAAAACAATTTAATTTAAAAAAAAAAAACTTTTTTAGAGATGGGGTCTCACTGTGTTGTCCAGGCTGGCCAGGAACTCCTGGCCTCAAGCAATCCTCTTGACATAGCCTCTCAAAGTTCTGTGATTATAGGCATGAGTTGCTACACCTGGACAAAGTCATTTAAATATAGATATTTTTAATATATAAAAGTTAAAATTTATGTATATCATAAATGAAAATTTAAAAACTTATTGGGAAATATATTTACACTATAATGACAAAGAGTTAACACCTTTTATTTTTAAAATATCATAGAACTTGCTAGAAAAAGATGAATGCCCCAAAAGAAAGTGCATAGACATTAAAAAAATTAAAATAGGCATAGATACTAAGATAGATATAGACAATAAAAAAAAAAAAAAACTCTAACAACCAACAAACATAAGAAAAACCTGTAAAAAGCCACTAGTAACAGAAAACAATTCAAATCAGTAAAAGGAGTTACCACATATCACCAAAAAAGCTGGCAAATGATTTCTTTAACTCTTCATTTGGATAAAGAAATGCATGGTCTCACATGGACTACTGGTTATTTCATAATTTATAAATTCCTATAAGACAATTTAGCAGTATATATCAAAAGCCTTAAAAATGCTCCTCCCACTTTACCCCACAATTTGTGTCTGGAAATTCATTTTAAGTAAATAATCCTAGATTCACACTCAGATTTATGTGTAAGGACATATATTACTATGAAATTTATAATAACAAAAAAATGAAAAAACCTAAATAACTGAAAAGAGCAAATTAATTAAATAAAATATGTGCACACAATGAACTGATATATAGTCAATAATACCATTTTCTAAAATGTATGACGATACATGAAAATACTTATGATGGGCTGGGCGCCGTGCCTCATGCCTGTAATCCCAGCACTTTGGGAGGACGAGGCGGGTGGATCACGAGGTTCGGAGTTCAAGATCATCCTGGCCAACATGGTGAAACCCCGTCTCTAATAAAAATACAAAAATTAGCTGGGCATGGTGGCATGTACCTGCAGTCCCAGCTACTTGGGAGGCTGAGGCAGGAAAATCGCTTGAACCCGGGAGGCAGCGGTTGCAGTGAGCCGAGATCGCGCCACTGCACTCCAGCCTGGTGACAAAGCATGACTCCATCTCAAAAAAAAAAAAAAAAAAGAAAGAAAGAAAAGAAAATACTTACAATGGAATTAACAAAGCCTTACATATAATGAAATCACGATTCTGTTTAAAACAAAAGCTTGTCCTTTGTGGAGAAAGACCCGAAGGAAATACATCAGAATGCCAATGATAGTTGTCACAGCTCAGGGAGGGTTGGAATAACAATGCTTAGTTTCATATTTATCTACATACACCAAATATTATAGTATCAGGCTTTTATTTTTTATATTTATCTACATATAGATGAAAATTTTCAACTGTATATAGTTTTACGATGAATGATTTTATTACTTAAAAATTTACAAATAAATACTCTTCAGAAAAGATGAAAATCATTAGAGTTCTCAAAACTTCTGAGAAGCAGTGAAAGCTTGGTTTTGGGAACCATGTATGGCATTTATTTTGTAAATAAATTAAAAACAAAAATCAGTAAAATGTGAATTTAAAACAAGTATTTATTTTAAAAAAGCAGCAGCAACAACCACACCAAAATAGCAAGAGAAAAATAAAAAATAAAAACAATAGATGCAGGGGTGGGTGGCTTCAGGATGGCTTACTAGAGGCATCTGGTACTTGCCTCCTCCACAAAAAGAGCCAAAATGGCAAGTAGATAATCACTCTTTGAATAGATCATCTGAAAGAGAACACTGGAATTCACAGGGAAGTGATAGGAAAGCCCTCAAGCAAGGCAGGAGAGGGAAGTGAGGCAGCCTGCTCAGCCGGGATCAGCTGGGAGTCTGGAGAGGACCCCAATGTGGGAAAGGATACATGAGGGACCCCCAGTCGTCCACATGCTCAGGGCAGACTCCTGTGATCCTAACTGCAGGAAAGGCCCTCAGTCCTCGTGGGCCCTCAGACTAACACAGGGAGCTGCCTGGAAACCACACAATTACATTGCTCCAGAGAGGGAGCTCAACCCTGGGTCCCACACACTCCTGAGTCATAAGCAGCTACAGCAAGGCACCATTTTCAGAGCCATTTCCCACCAGAATGCAGCCCGCCCTGGGTCTCAACAGCCCCTGCATCTCCACATTCCTGGAGCTCCACTGATACGTCCCATCTACACCCAACTGCCATGGCTGGCTATGGCCACCAGGGCTGAAGCAGGAGCCATTGGGAGCAACTTTGCTGCCCATAAGCTAAGCTGCCACACAGTTTCATATGTCCTAAGAACAGACACCCCTTCCTATAGCCACTACTTCTGTGGGCTGCCTGAGCTGTGGCCAAAGTGGGAGCAAAGCATGCACTACCCAGCTGCCTGCCTATGGCTGCTGCTACTGAAAACAACTGCACATATCAGGGTTGCAGTGCAGACACTACCACCCCCACCCAAGCATTTTGCTCTTGCCTACTTATCACCTCACTACTGCCTACCACAGCAAGTGCCTACATGCACCACAAGGGGACCTGAGGACAGGTTCAGCCAACCTGGCCCTACCATTCCAGTGCCCAAAAACAACATCCAGGGTCCTGGGAATTGCCCAGCCCTGTCTACCACTATTGGCATCTGAGCACTGTTCCCAGGGGACTGAGGTTAGGCCGACCCAATCTGCCTCTATCACCACAACTACCACACACACACACACACACACACACACACACACACACACACACCACCTTGCCAGCCTGGGGTGTGGTCTAGCCAGTCTGCCATAGCTATTGCCAACACCAATGCAGGCTGCTTGGGAATCAGAGCCTTGTTCTATTACTGCTACTGACATTGCCCATGCCGTACCTGTTGTCCAAGAACCAGAGATCATGCCCAGCCAACCACTGCCACTACCAGCCCCCAAGGAAGCCACCTGGACACCCAAGAATTAACCCACCTGGACCTCCTGACACCAGTGCCAGTATATACCACCCCAGGGCCCAAGGACAGGACAGTATGCTTGGCCCACCACTGCAGCCACTAAGGTCCAAGAACTGGCCCAATTGGCATCCCAGTACCCAGAAAAATTTCACCACAGCCTCCGCTAACAACCACACCCTAAGCCACTGAGGAAATAGCAGACACCACTGACACTGTTTACAGCTGAAGAAATCATGAGGAAACTACACTACTGCACATAACCAGATACAAAGCCAAAGTGCCCTACCCAGCCAACACCATAGATACCTCTGCAGGGAAAAGTTCTCACCTATGAAAGTAAATCCAAAAAATTAGAATAAGTGACTATTATTCAAGATGCCCAGGTATCAACATAAAAACAAAAGAAGCCTGAAAAAGCAAGGAAATAGAATGCCTTCCAAGGAACGCAATAATTCTCCAGCAATGGATTCCAATAAAAAAGAAATTTCTAAAATTCCAGAAAAAAATTTAAAATACTGATATTAAGAAAGCTCAGTGAGATACAAGATAATACATAAAAGCAAGACAAAAATCAGAAGAACAATTCAGGACATGAATGATAAATTTACTGAAGAGATGGATATCATTTAAAAAAGAACCAAACAAATTATGGACCCAGAGAATTCGTTAAATGAAATACGAAATACATTTGAAAGCTTTAACAATAGACTAGATCAAGGAGAAGAAACAATCTCAGAACTTGAAGACAGGTTTTTAAAAATAACTCATGGAGACAAAAATAAGAAATAAGAATGAACAAAGCCTATGTGACATATAGGACACCACAAGGCAACCAAATATTCAAATTTTCAGTGTCCCAGAAGACAAAGAAAAAATGAAAGGGATAGAAAACCTATTTAACAAAATAATAGCTGAAAACTTCCCAAGTCTAGCAAGAGATTTAGACAACCAGATATAGTAGACTCTGAGGTCCCCAAATAGATACAATGCAAAAAGGTCTTCTCTACGACACACTATAGTCAAACTTACTAAAGTCAAAGACTAAGAGAAAATTCTATAACAGCAGGAGGAAAGTGTCTAGTCCCAAGTAGAGGAACCCACATCAGATTAATAGTAGATTTCTCAGCAGAAACCTTATAGGTCGGGAGAGAATGGGATGATATATTCAAATAGTTGAAAGAAAAAAACTTGCTAAGGATGTTATACCCGCCTCCAAAAAAAAAAAAAAAAAAAAAAAAAAAAAAAAAAAAAATCCTTCATACACAAAGGAGAAATAAAACTTTTCCCAAACAAGTAATAGCTGAGGGATTCTACCACCACTAAACTGGTCCTACAAATGATGCTTAAGGGAGTTCTAAACCTGACAGCAAAAGAAAGATATCTACCATCATGAAAACACATGGAAGTATAAAACCCACTGATAAAGCAAATACACAAATAAGGAAGAGGAAGGAAACGACTCAAATGTTACCACTACAGAAAAGCACAGTCACAATGATAAGCAATAAGAAAGGAATAAATGATATACAAAATAGCCAGAAGTCAATTAATAAAATGAGAGAAATAATCTCTTACATCTCAGTAATGGCCTTGAAGATAAACAAATTAAACTTTGCTTAAAAGATATAGACTGGCTGGGTGGGGTTTTTAATAAATGACCTAGCTATATTCTGCTTACAAGACACTAATCTCACCTGTAAAGACACATATAAACTGCATGAAAAGGGATGAAAAAAAAATTCCAAGCAATAAGAAAACAAAAGTGAGCAGGAGAAGCTATACTTACATATCAGATACAACAGACTTCATGATAGGCAGGAACTGTTTTAGGAACTTTCCATACATAATATTAATTTAGTCTTTCAAACAACCATGAAAAATGGGAGTTTTTAATACTCATAGCAAAGAATGAGAAAGTGAGTTTCAATAAGGTTAGGTAATTTCCTAAAGACATCCACCTAATAATTTATTTATCTTGGATTTAAATTTCTCCCAAGCTCATTTTCTCTAAACCATACCATGCTGCCCACAGATAGAATAAAACTGGTTGGTCAAAACATTACCATCAGAGATTTATAAGATTTGGCCATACTGATATCATATTTTTCAAACATGCCATTTCATATATTTGTGTGTCAGCCTTCCTATTCCCCTTTATCTTAAAAGTTTGCCCATTTTTGATTTTTTTCTATTCCACCTCATTCTATGATATTAGAACTAATTCTTATAGAACCTTTCTTGTTGTCCAAGTCTAATTAATTATTTGTATATGCCAAGACTTTCTTGACTGCAAGTAATAAAAACTCAACTCATATTAGCTTAAGCATAAAGGTATTAATAACTGGAAACATCAGGATTATTAGGACCTAGTCTCTCAATCTGTCTGCTCTGTGGCCCTCTGTGTTGGTTCCATTAACAAACAGGAACTTCTTTCACTACAGCAATATAAAGACCAATCATTCTCGGCTTCCATCATCACAATTTTAAGTTCAGGAAAGAGGAAGAAGCATCTCTCCCAGAAGTTTAAACCAAGACCTATGCCTGATTTTCACAGTCTGTATCAATCTTTGAACCAGTCACTCTGTGAGCAAGGCTGTGATTGGCCAGGCCAGAAATAAGTATCCAACTTTGGAGTCAAAGGTGGAGTCAAGATCACCTAAGGGAGTTCCACAGAGGAAAAAGTGGGTGATATTGCAAAAAGTAGTTCTCACAAATCACAGGTATCCACAATAGTCACTGGATTCTCCAGTCCTTTATGCAACCTCTGAAGTAGCCCTTATCTTATTATATTGCAATGTTTTATGTGTTTATTTTTTACATACCAAATTTAATTATAATTTTACTTTGATACATAAAATAGTAATTGGAAAACATTTTTAATTAGTCTATAAGCTTTTAAACTTTAATTTATTTACTCAATATATTCTACCATAGTGGATACATTTCAAATTTAGTTATAATGAAAAACACTGAGGTCCCAAATTAATAATAGTAGTAGTAGTAGAAATTATTATTGTAGCTAGTATATTTAGGGCTTATTATGCTAAGTGGTTTTTACATATTACCTGTTTTAATCCACATGACAATTTATGAATAAGTACAACCAGTATACCCAAAATGGAGACAAGATAATATCCTTTTAAAACCTAAAAATAAACTAAGTTAGTAAAGTTGCGGGATATAAAATCAATATACAAACGTCAATAGTATTTCTATACATTAACCACAAACTAACCAAAAAAGGAAATTAAGAAAATAATCTAATTTACAATAGCTATAAAAACAAAATATTTAAGAATAAATATAACTGATGAGTTAAAAGATCTGTACAGTGAAATCTATAAAAAGTTGATGACAGATAGATGAAAAGATATCCCTTGGTAATGTATGGGAAGAATTAATATTGTTACAATGTCCATACTACCTGAAGCAATTTACAGATATAATACAATCCCTACCAAAATACCAATGACATTTTTCAAAGAAATAGAAGGAAAAATTCTAAAATGTATATGGAACCAGAAAATACCCCCAAATAGCCAGATAATCTTGAGCAAGAAGAACAAAGCCAGAGACATCATGCTACCTGACTTCAAAATATACTACAAAGCTACAGTAATCAAAACAGCATGGTACTGGCATAAAAATAGATACATAGAACAATGGAACAGAACAGAAAAGCCAGAAATAAATCCACACATTTATGGTCAATCAATTTTTGACAAGTATACCAAGAATACACAATACATCTTCAATAAATGGTGCTAGGAAAACTGGATATTCACATGCAAAAGAATAAAATTAGACATTTATCTCATACCATATACAAAAATCACCTCAAAATAGATTAAAGACTTAAATGTAAGAATAGAAACTTTAAAACTACTAGGAAAAAATATAGAAGGAAAGCCTCCATGAGATTGGTCTGGGCAATTATTTCTTTGACATAGACCTGAAAGCACAGGCAACAAAAGCAAAAATAGTCAAATGACATTACATTGAACTAAAAAACTTCTGCAGAGCAAAGGAAACAACCAACAGAGTGAAGAGACAATCTACGGAATGAGAGAAAATATTTGCAAAGCATATATCTGATAAGCAGTTAATATCCAAAATACATCAGGAACTAACACAACTCAATAGTAAGAAAGCAAATAAACTGATTTGAAAATGGGCAAAGGATTTGAATAGACATTTCTCAAAAGCAGACACTCACATGGCCAAGAGGTGTATTAAAAATGCTCAACATCACTATTCATCAGGAAAATGCAAATCAAAACCACTATGAGCTATCACTTCACGCCTGTTAGAATGCTATTATTTAAAAGACAAAAGATAAAACGTGTTGGCAAGGATGTGGAACATGGGAACTCTAGTACACTGTTGGTGAATTTGTAAATTGGTATGATATTATGTAATACAGTATGGAAGTTCCTCACCAAATTAAAAATAGAACTATGGTATGACCCAGCAATCCCACCATTGGATATATATCCAAAAACATGAAATTAGTATGTTGAAGAGATACTCACACTCTCATGTTCATTGCAGCATTTTTCATAATAGCCTAGGTATGAAATCAACCTAAGTGTCCATCAGTGGTTGAAAGGATAATGAAAATGTGGTATTTATAAACAATAGAACACTATTCACCCTTTAAAAAAAGAAGAAAAAAACCCTGTCATTTGTGACACAGACCTGGGGGATGTTATGTGAAATAATGTAATCCAGGCACAGAAAGATAAATACTGCATGATTCTTGCTTACAGGTGAAATCTAAGAAAAGTTGATATCATAAAGTCAGAGAACAGAATGACTGGTGATTACCAGGGGCTGGAAGGTGGGGGCATTGGGGAGATATTGGTAAAAGGACACAAAATTTCAGTTAGAATGAATAAGTTCCAGAGGTCTATTGTATATCATGGTGATTATAGTTAATAACAATATATGGTATATTCTAAAATTGCTAAGAGGGATTTTTGTGTTCTCAACACATAAAAATGATATGTGAAGTAATGTATATATTAATTAGCTTGATTTGGTGATTCCACAATGTATACATATATCAAAACATTATGTTGTACACCATAAATACATACAATTTTTGTCAATCAAAAATAAATAAATATAATTTCTAAAAGTAAAAATAGAACTACCATATTAGCCTACAATCCCATTTCTGGGTAGATATATCTTAAGGAAATAAAATCACTATCTCGAAGAGATATCTGCATGCCCATGTTTGTCACAGCATTATTCACAGTAGCCAAAATATGGAAATAAAGCATTATTCACAGTAGCCAAAATATGGAAATAAAGTATCTGGATAAAGAATAGATAAAGAAAATGTGGTATATATACACAATGGAATACTATGCAGCCTTTTAAGAAAAGGACATCCTGTCATTTGCAACAACATAGGTAAAATTGGAGGACATTTTGCTAAGTGAAATAATCCAGACACAGAAAGAGAAATACTGTATGACCTCACTAATAGGTAGAACTTTAAAAAAAAAAAAATCAAACTCAAAGTAACAGAGAGTAGAACAGTGTTTCACAGGAGATTGGGGGTGGGGAGAAAAGGGAGATGTTAGTCAAAGGGTACAAACCTTCAGTTACAACATGAACAAGTTCTGGATTTCTGGAGACCCAATCTACAGAATGGTGGCTGTAGTTAATAACAATATATTATATGCCTGAAATTTGCTGAGAGATTAGATCTCAAGTGTTCTCACCACAAAAAAAGAAAATAGTAACTAAGTGAGGCGATGGATATGTTAGCTTGATTGTGGTAATCATTTTACAATGTGTGAATACATTGAAACATAACATTGTATACCTTACGTATATACAATTTTTCTTTGTCATTCTTCCCCCAATAAACTTGGGGTGGAAGGAAAGTTCAACAAACTCCCCCAAAGTCACTAAGGCCATATGAGGTGAGCTCAGATTCTTAAGACTGAGTCCAGGGAGTCTTTCTGTTAATCAGTATGTGATACTGCCATAAGTAATATGCAAACTTTCTTCGACTCATTCTTTTGATACTATCATCAATTAAACCTAAACAGTCCCTCTTCTCAAAAATCTCCAAATACCCCCAGAAGGATCATGCTATTAATTTTACAATGTTACCAAGGGTTACCATCTTTGACTTATGAATGGTAATGCTGAGGCTTTGAGACAGAGAGAGCTTAAATTGCCCTGATCAGACTCCATCTGAATCAAATCTCATGTTTTCTGCTTTCCATTTCTGTCCTCTTCACTGGAACACTGAACGTACAATGTTTACATATGACATGTTTAATGGAGACATTATACATATAATGTTATGAAGAACAAAATACTGTTGTGGTAAAAGTACATTCAGTATACTAACTTTGAAAAAAAATGTGATATCTAGGCCATCTATAAAGTGTTTCCCACCATGAAACCTCACTCCTTTAGAAAACCAAATTCTTGTAATGGAAAAAATGATTCAATTAAAATAAGAACATTGTCCAGGAGAAAATAAATCTGGGATCAATAGATTGAGGTTTTCCTACAGTATTTCAAAGATCCCTGGTTATTACCAAATGTTTCAGTAGCAACAGAAGTTAGATAAACAAAGGATAGTAGTGTACCTTACTCTCAAAATAATCTGAACAATTATGACTCAGAAAAGAGTCATACTGCAGACTTGAAGAAATAAGCACAGTGTGCTCTTGTGGCTGAGAAGGTTACAGAATCCTAAACAGCATGAAAAAGACTATTGGAAACAGAGCAGAAAACTTTATCCACCCCCTCTATGGAAACATGGTTTACCTACACCTGGAGCCATGTGTATCATTTGGTCATTATAGCTGAAGAAAACCAAGAACTGGAATAGAGACAACCAGAGAAGAGCTATTAAACTGAACAAGGGGCTTCTTTATGAGAACAGACTAAGAAACAGAACTCTTCGGTTTGAAAAGACAAAGTAAAAGAATAAAAGAATATAGCAAAGAGTCTAAAATCTTAAAGTGTGTGGCTAACAAGAATACAGACTTTACCATCAACATTTTAAAAAGTTAAATCTAAGAGTAATAGAGAAAAATTATCTTTAGTTAATAAGCATATCAAGTTTATTATCCCAAGAGATACTACGGTTCACAAAAATAAGTAATTTTAAAACATTACTTTATTGATAATGCCAAGAGTTCAGTCAGGAAACCAAGAAGCAACTAATGTGTGGAGGGCAGCCTTATGATAGGATACCAAGTAGACAAGAGATTGATCGCCCATGTTTTTAGGCTTCTAAAATTTACATGAAAGGCAACCATGAAATTGGTTCCACAAGACATTCTTTCTTACTATTGCTGAAAACAGAACACTATACTCTTAGTAGAAAATTAAGTCAACTAAAATTAAATTAACAAACTCTAAGACATTGTCAAAATTCTTCCAAGGAATTAAGTCCCTCCATAATACCACTAAGATCTGCCTTCTAGCTAAATTCAGTTAGCTTTGGATGTTCCTTTTCCAACTGTCACTCACAGTGATATGAATGGAGCCCAGAAATCCTTCCTTATAGTATAAAGATTTGTGAGCAATTATCTGAAAAAGCCATCTGATTAGTTGATCATGTTGGAAATATCTGTAATTCCCAGCGATGTCTCCTCCTTTCTATGCAAGTTCCCCTCATTCCACCTCTCATCTCTTGATGGATGTGTGAGGACTGTAACAAGTATAGCCAGAGCCTTTCCATAACATTATAAACGTTATCCGCAAAGCAGGATCATACAAGAGGCTGAGTAAATGACATTCTTCATGGGCTAACTATCCAAGTATCAGTATGTCTCGGATTTATGGGCTAATGCTTCTTTTCATGCACAGATAGAGGTAGGAGGAAGAATCTTGAGAATCTTGAAGGCAGATTCTATAACCAGCTTTATTTGGCTTCCTCTGTCACCTGAAATGTTAGTATGCCAGATATTTGGTGGATTGAATTAAGAAAGGTTAGAAGTGAAGCCAGCCAGAATGTATAAGACAAAGGGAAACATCACAGGGAAGCTGCAATAAATGAACAACCAGAGACAGAAGAAAGACCAGAAGATACTTACAGAGGAACATAAATGTTTTAGCTTTGCCTGCTCTTTTATTTTAATTGAGTTTGTATGTCTTTTGAAGATCACCTGCTGGGAATGTAAGAAAATAATGAAGCAACTGTTTAGGTCCAAACATTCCTCAATAAAACAAACTCCAGGTTTTAGAGTTATGTGTGAGCTACTGCTATTAAATGGGAGAAACAAGCCTGCTATAAGAAGAAATAATGTGTTTGGCTAATGTCCACACGCTCTTTTCAGTATGCTGTGATTAAAATGACATCTCCAGAGGTGTACTTGTTTGTTTGTAAGATTGTTGCTTTAATTTAGTCATTACTTCTAAAGTTTCCAGGGAAAAAACCCGAAGGCTAGTTTTCCCCTTAATATAATGTGTTTCATTCTTTTAAACATTTATTACTACTAGCCCTGGAATCTGGCTTCTCTATTATTTGAGGGATGGTTGGCTGTTTTCCAAGAAGGCAGTTTGATGACTCCAGGACACCAAGTACCCAGAATGGTTCTACTGGGTAATTCAGTAAGTGCCAGGCGCTCTCCCTTAAGACTATTAAATGTGAACCTTGCATTCTAATGTGAATGGACAGAAGCTGTTTTAATAGTGGACCCTTAAAATAGTGAAAATTGCAGCCACACAAATGGAAGAGACTGACAATCCAATAACCAATTGCATTTCATTTTGAAACAACTTACATATTCATTTCAGGTAAATTGGCCTTTCTGATTATGATTGCTTGGGAATGGGGCCATAGAAGGATAGAAAGTAAAAGATCTCTGGAGAATGCCAGGCAATGAAATCGGATTCCAGTTCGCTAATTGTGCTGTTAGGGGAACGGAGCACAAATGCACTAGCATTACATTCCCAGATATTTCAGTTCTTGTGTGAGTGGGTGCACGGCCATTATTTTCGGTGTTTCTGTCCATCAGCTTACCATGAAAGTTTTCTGCTAGGCGTAATACTAGCTGATTAGACTTCACTGCTTTTCCATTTATCAATCTACTCTACAAAGTATTGATGCTACTAAAGACCAACAAGCCCACCCAAAGAAAGCCAAGGCAGCCATCTTGCCTTAATAAAACTCTGTGGCCTTGAAATACTCCCATCTGGAAAGTTCAGAATTTACTCTAAAACCTTTGCCACAGTTTCTTAAAATCCTTGGATAAATTATCTCCAGCTTCAAGTTTAAAGACAAACAGTTTAAAACTCAGGTAATTTATATAACATATATCTAACTTTCAATTTCTGTATCAGCTCAAGGCAGCAACTAAAATTTGTCCTTGCTTCCTAACAACACTGAGGCAAGCATTATTCTTAATTTTATTTTTAATATATATAAAGCAACTGAGGGTCAGAGGCATTAAACAACTTTTCCAAGGTGATACAGCTAGCTAGGAACAGGACTGGAATTTGATTCCACAGTTATGCTCACTATCATGAGGAGAACCATTGGTTCTTGTCAATAAAGACTTAGTATGAAGTCCATTCCCAGCATTTTAGGATTTCTTTTGAAAAATGGTGAGCTATTCGAAGTTGACCACATTTGAGTGCACCCGACAATAATTAATAATACTTGACTTAGGATGGGGTTATGTCCCAATGAGCCCATTGTAAGTCAAAAATATCATAAATTGCAAATGTATTTAATACCCCATAAAACCATCATATGGTCAAAAAATTATGTCAAGCCATTGTAAGTCAGAGACCATCTGTATTCAAAAGAGTTTTAGATGCAAATTGAGTGCTGTGACGTTTAAGGCACTACTCTAGACACTGAGCTAAGAGCCCTGGGCTATACTCTCTGGACTTTAGAACTTCAAGAGACATGAAAATCCAAACATCACATTTGTATACTAGAATATTAAACAACCCAGGCTACTGAATTTCTGGCTTGTAGTCACAAATCCAGCTTGTTGTAGAATTGAAGCTAGAATTCAGGCTCCTTGAAATCTAGAACAGTGCGCCTCCCATGTACAATTCGAGAAGCACAAAACAAGTCTTATCTCTGAAGGAACTTGTAGTTTAACTGGGGAGACAGATGCAAAACTATTAGATGTTTTTTTACAAATGGAACAAAATTTAAATTCCAACAAAGATGATAAGACAAGTTGCTGTAAGAGTACATTATGGCCAACTAAGGTTATAATTCAGAAGAGGGAGAACTTAATGTAGGCTGGAGAGTCATCCTCAAGGGGAGATATACTTAGCCATGTGAAAGGAGTTTATAGAAGATACATGGGGAATTATTTAAGTGGTAGAAATTATGTATTAATAAGTAAAACTACTAAAACTATCATACCGGAAAGACAAAGATTACAATGGAGAGCCAAGTAGGACTTCTATGAGCCTCCTATCCTTGATAATAGCATGTATCACTCTGATTTACCTGTGTTTCTGTGATTTTTTTCCACCAGTGAACTCTTATTATAGTACCTGATACATATTAGGAGTTCTAAAATACCTCAGATGAATAAACAAATGAATGGAAGCTTTGAGTAGAATTGTGGATTAGATAACACAAGAAAAAAAAACCAAGATAGTACTTTCGGGATAAAAAAAAAAAAAAAAAAAAAAAACCATAAAGGACTTCACTCACTCTCTGTTCATATCCACAGTTATCAACAATCCCAAAAAAAAAAAGCATAGATAGAGCCTACTATCAGCTAGTACTAATAACAGCCAGCTTATCAGTCCACTGACATCATTTAGCAATGGTAAATTACTTCAGATTGTGGAAGGCATTCACCAGCTAAAAGTTCCTTTCCAACTCGAGGTAGGGAAGAGGTGTTTAAGAGAAAAGAAAGAGGAAGGAGATGGAGGATGTACATTAATGAGGGATTTTTCAAACATCCATACACACTTTGTGATAAAATGCTTCTAAGCTGGGGTCATTTCCTGTACAGACAATGTAGCTTTTCTTAGACCCATACTGGGTCTAAAAATTACTGCCTGGCTGAATATCTAAGCTAATCAAGACTATGTTCCCTCAGCAGGTGAGGGATAAACTGAACACCATTTAATCAGGCATAATGGAAGGCTGAGTCTATAAAGTAGTGCATGATTAACCATTTGGAGGAGTCCTGCCAAGTCCACAGTACTAGTAGTGGAGCTCTTCTTTCGTACATGATGCAAATGTAATTCATTAGCAGGTACTTAATGCTAACCTATGCTGAAAAGAAAGCCTTGGTGCTGAGCTATACTGAAAAGTTGATGAAGTATAGAACAGCTTTGTATTAAATAATTAGTATTATCTTACATGGGAAGACCAAAATAATCACCCTCCTTTAACAGACATATGGGGTTAAAATTATTCAGCTCACATCTTCTGAGACATCTTCATGTTATGCTAGCTAAAGTGGGGATGGGACAGACAGCCCTCTGAGATTTTTGGTTGACTACATATTGGGATAAGCATCATGTAGTTGTTTTACCTGTGTGGGGACACTTTTTCAGATTGGGCCCAGAAAAAGTCTCTAAGTTCATGTACTGCTTACCTGTTTTACAGCACTAACATAGAGCCTTGTCCAAAGCATTTCTCAATGAATGCCCATCAGCAGCCCAGAGAACCAGGAGGGAAAGTGCTAATGTTGATTGCAAGTGTTGAACAGGACAAGACAATCAAAAAGTGAGGAATGGGCCAATCAGAGGCAGCGGGAATAATTGTCTATAAAAATAACTGTGTGCTTTTTCTTAGAATTTATGTTCTCCAAATGGATGAAGTAAGAGCAAATGGTGGTCCCTAAATCCAGTAAAATCCAGCAATACACTGGAAGTTTGGCAGTATTTACTGGAAACTTCTAAATCATATATATTCAAGGTATACAATATGTTATCTTGATATACATACACTTAGTTAAATGCTTATCACAGTTAAGCAAATTAACCTATTCATCACCTTCCATAGTTGTCTTTTTGTGTGTGGTAAGGACACCTAAAATCTACTTTCCTAGCAAATTTCAGCATACAATACAATATAATTACTATAACTATAGTCCCTAAGCTGTACATTAGATCTCCGAGACTTTTTCATCTCACATAACTGCTAGTTTATGTTTTGATCTCCTTCTTATTTCCGTTCCCTCCTACCTCTCATAACCACCATTTTACTCTGTTTCTGTATGTTTGACTTTTTTTTGAGATTCCAGATTTAATTGAGAGAATGCAGTATTTTTCTTTATAAGTCTGACTTATTCCACTTGGCATAATCCCTTCCAGATTCATCCATGTTGTTGCAAATGGTAGCACCTACTTCTTATTTTAGAATGAATATATATATGCATGTGTATTCATACCACATCATTGATAGACACTTACGTTGATTCCATGTCTTGGCTACGTGAATAATCCTGCAATGAACATGGGAGTGCACATATCTGTGTGAGATGCTAATGTTATTTCCTTTGCATACATACCCAGCAGAAGGATCGCTGGGTCATATGGTAGTTGGAGTTTTAATATATTGAGGAACTTCCACATTCTTTTCCATAATGACCGTACCAATTTACATTCCCACCAACAGTGTACAACTGTTCCTTTTAACCCACAGCCTTGCCAACATTTGTTATCTTTTGTATTTTTGATAATGTCATTCTAACAGGTGTGAGGTAACATCTCATAGTGGTTTTGATTTGCATTTCCTAGAAGATTAATAATGTCGAATATTTTTTCATACACTTGCTGGTCATTTGTGTTCTCCTTTTGAGAAATGTCTATTCAGATCCTTTGCCTATTTATTAAATCAGGTTTGCTTCTTTTTTCTACTGAGTTGTGTGAGTTATTTATGTATTTTGGATATAATTCCTTATCAGATAGATGGTTCGAAAATATTTTCTCCCAATCTGTAGGGTGTCTTTTTATTTTATTAATTATTTCTTTTATTTTTGCTTTTGTTGCCTGAGCTTTTGGTGTCATAGCTGAAAAATTATTGCCAAGGTTAATATCAAGGAGTTTTTCTCCTATGTTTTCTTATAGAAGTTTTACAGTTCCAGGTCTTACATTTAGGTCTTTAACCCATTTTGAGTTGACTTTTGTCTTTTGTGTGTGGTACAAGATAAGGATCCAGTTTCATTCCTTTACATGTGTATATCCAGTTTCCCCAGCACCATTTATTGAAGAGACCCTCCTTTCCCCATTATATCTTCTTGGCAGCTTTGTCAAAAATCAGTTGATCAAAAAAGTTCAGATTTATTTCTGGGCTCTTTATTCTGTTTCATTGGTCTGTTTCATTCTGTTTCATTGGCCACAGATACCACAGGAAAAGAAAATTATAGGCCAATATCTCTGATGAACATCGATGCAAAAATCCTCAATAAAATAGTAGCAAAATTCAATTCAACAATACATCAAAAAGAGTATGCCAATGATCAAGTGGCATTTATCCCTGAAATGCAAGGTTGGGTTAACATAGAGCAATCAATGCTATATACCACATTAACAGAATGAAAGATTAAAAACTACATGATCATTTCAATGGATACAGAAAAAGCATTTGACAAAGTTTATTATTTCATGATAAAAAATTCTCAACAAAATAGGTATAGAAGAAAATTTTCTCAACATAGTAAAGGCCATTTATTAAAATCCTGTAGCTAACATTGTAATAAGTTGGGCAAAGTGAAGGCTTTTCCTTTAAGATCTAATACAAGGCAAGGATGTTCACTCTGGTCACTTCTATTCAACAAAACACCGGAGGTACCAGCAAGAGCAAACAGACAAGGAAAGGAGATACATAGCATCTGAATTTTAAAAAAAAATGAAGTAAAATTATTCCTGTTTTTAGATGACATGATCCTATATGTAGAAAACCCTAAATGCTATACACACACACACACACACACACACAAACACACATACACACACACAAACTTGTTTGAACGAACAAAGAATTCAGTAAAGTAGCAGGATACAAAATGAAATACAAAAATAATTCACATTTCTTTACATCAATAATGAATGATCTTTCTGAAAAAGAAATCAAGAAACCAATCCCATACATGATAGCATCAAAAAGGATAAAATATTTACAAAAAAAGTAACCAAGCAAGTGAAGGAATATTTACACTGAAAACTATAAAACGTTGATGAAAGAAATTAAAGAAGACACAAACAAATGGAAAGATATCCTATGTTCATAGACTGAAAGAATTGCTATTGTTGAAGTGTTCATATTACCCAAAGTGATATATAGATTTATATTCCCTATCGAATGGCAAAGGTATTTTTCACAATAGAAAAAATATTTATATTAAAAAGTTATAAAAATTTTAAAACCTAAAACACGCACAAAAAACTAAATAACTGAAACAATTCTAAGATCTTGAGAAAGAAAAACAATGTTGGAGGCATCACACTTGCTAGAAATTTTTCAATGAAATCACTTTCTTAGTGAATTTTTATGAAAGGTATGGAGATAATTAATTTTAGGATAGTGTTCTTCATCCACATATTTAACAAAAGAAAACTCTTTCTGTTTGTTTCTCTGATACTGGCCAGAAATTTGTATTACATGGATAGAGTTTACCTAGAGAAATGTTGGGCAGCCACATGAGATCTCTGAACCAGCCAGTGCTGTATGAAAAGAAAAGAATTATGCCCTTACTTGCAACCAGGTTGCAACATGCAACCTGGGTGCACACAGTTTTCCACAGTCTTATTTGCTGGCAGTTCTTTGCCCAGGAAATCCCTCTTCCCATCACCCCCAAAATTTGTTTCTCCTCTGTTATGCATAGAAATTGCTTATATTTTTAAAATTAGATACACTCACCAACCCCCGGCTCAGGAAACAAATGCCTTTTCAGCTACAGAGCCCTTCCTTCCTCTTCCATGTCCCAGAAGAAATTATAAAAAACAAGATATTTTGTCTCCTCTTTTCTCAGGGCTTTAACAAGAGTACCTGCTAAGGACATTTGCTGAGTCAGCACATGGTAAGTGAGGAGCCCTGGTGCCCCCATAAGAGACTGAATATTTCATGCACAGACAGGAAGAAGGTGAATGTGCTAGGCACACAAATAGCCCACATCTGGTATACCTTTGAATGAAGGCACTTAGTACAAATTCTTGTGTATATTATTACAATACTATATCTATAATTAAAACCAACAATCCCATCATCTGAGATGATTTTCTCTGGTGTGACATATATCCAGTAGCTACCACCAGAGACACCCCATGCCTGCCTCATGCATGTGGCAAACTCCCAGAAAGATCTTTTAATTCGACAAGACAAAACTGCATCTGGAAAATTTTCAGCAAACACCTCAGGCCTTCAAGAGGTTACTTAAAAGGCTTTTCTTTCTAGATTCTAAACTCAAAGCAGGGCACCATTGTTCTTCTTTACTAATTCCTCACAGGACCTATGCACGGAGGTGCCTACTGAATTTCCATATTAATTATCTAGGTTCATGCTGGCCTTAAGAGCTGAGTAACAAATGTACTTTTTCTGGAAGCAAGAGGGACAATATATCCTTCTGTAAGTTTTTAACTTTTTTATATCAAACAATTTCAAATTCACCAAAAAATGCCGAGAATACTACCAAGAAATTTTGTATACTCTTCACCCAGATACCCCATTTGCAATATTTTCATGCATTCACTTTATAATTCTTTCAATACACACGCACAGCCTAGGCTGTTCAGTCACCACATGAAGGGCAATTGCCTTGGAACAAGAAATAAACATACATATATTGTAAATTCTTTTCTAAATCATTTGACAGTAAGTACTTGATTGTGTATTTCCTAAGAACAGGGACATACTGTTATATAACTAAAGTATAATTATCAAAATTAGTACATTTATGATTAATATAATTCATATCATCTAATCTAGAATCTGTACTAATGCAATACTGTCCTTTATAGCTAACCCTCCCAAGTCCAGGATTACCTATGGCATATAGTTGTCATATTATTTTAGTATCCTTTAAGAGACTAAATGGAAAGAGTCCCTCAATGGTTTCTTGTCTACATGATATTGACATCTTGGATGAATAGAGGACTGTTACTTTATAACTTGTCTCTGAGTTTGGGTTGATCTGATATTTCCTAGGATTAGGTCAGTTTATGAAAGATTGGCAGGAATCTTACACAAGCGATCATTACATTTGTAATGTTCTCATTACATCCCATCAAAACATAAAAGTCAGTTTGTTCCATTGTTAGTGATGTCAGCTTTGATTATTTAGTTACCGTGGCGTCTACCAAGTTTTTCCACTGATAAGTTACTCTGCTTCATTTTGTAATCAATATATAAAATCTGGGAAGATAATTTAAGACTAGGTAAATGTCCTCTTTCTCATCAGACTTTCGCCTAATTTTTGGTATTCGTTGATAATTTTTACAATATTGTGATTGTCAAAATTCTCCATTCTGGAGAAGGGAAAGTTCTTCCTTATAATAGAATGCCAAATAGAAAATTCACTTTTCAAGGGTTAAAGTTGACAAACAACCTGACATCTGCTTTAGCGGCTAACTAGGATTTTCTGGTTGGCCTCTGTTATCTTTCTAGAATCATAATTGGGCCTTCTGTTGTGAATTCTCCAGGATATAGCAAATTATTTTTGTATAGCAGAGTTGTACGATAATGGGGAATATTAAAGTATCTATCTACCTATTTTAATTTAACAACACATATGCAGCATATACTACATGCCAAGCATTCTTTTAAATGTTTTACAAATTTAACTCTTTTAAGACTTATTATCATGGCCCAATGAGGGGAAGTAGGTACTATTATTATTCTCATTTTACAGATGAGGAAATGGAGGCAGTCAACTTGAATAAAGTGTTCAAATTCAAGCCGCTTATAAGATCGATGTCATGAACCAAAGTAATCTGGCACCCAAATTTGTCCTCTTAAACCATTCTACATGCTGCCTTAGCACAGGTGCTCAAATTCTTTCTTCTCCAAAATCTAAGATGCTTTAACTTTGTATCAGTGAAAAGAAATTACCTACTTTCAACAACAAGCAAGTCGCTTGACACTTTTTAATTAATGATATCAAATGATATTGTTGTTAGTGCTTCCCCAAAAGAGAAGGATCATAAAGACAGAACCAATCCAGAAAACCCATTTACCAGAAGAGTTGAGGATTAATGGAGCCAGATCAGGAAGGTGAAAGTAAATCTGTGCTGGAGATTTAGGGAAGAATTGCTTCCATATGGCCTCAGGGCACCTGCCTTAATCCATCCAGGTATGGAAAGAGAATCTGCGTTTCTGAGGGAGTCCATTGGTGTTCCAAGGCCTGGGAAGGAGACAATGCAAATTTGGGCAGCTCATGCTGATAGAGATGTACTGAGGAGTAGGAACTATAATTCAAGTGACAATGGATGGTGTGAGGTTTGGGACATCAGGCAAGAATGTTAACAAAAGCACCAGGGTCTCGTGCTGCTCAGTCTCATCAGCCACAAGGGACTTCCCAGAGCAGTTGGGATTCCAACAACTTTACTAATCGGGCTAGGGGAGAAATTAGACCTCTCCTAGCCTGTGGAAATGGATGCTCCTGTACATTGCTTTTCTCCAAGCAATGTAACAGCTGTTACAACCAGATCAGTTGGGTTATATTTGTTCAGAGAAAGTTCTTTAGAAAGTAGATCACAGATTTGCAAACTTCTCCACAGTTCCACTAGGCACTGTGTGTTTGAAAGCTTAGGAGAATAAAGTACTCATCCCACTATAACTACTCCAGCTTCATTTTTAATTGCTTATATTCTAGGCTCCTGGAGACTTTAATTTGTTGAAATAAGAGTGGAGTAAGACTTTACAAAATAACTGTTGAGTAACTAAAATATCATTGATGATTTGAATTAGCATTTATTCAATAAAGAGTAAAACACAAAGCACAAGGAAGAATGTGTGTATATTCTCTATTCTAGTTATTAGTAGCCTTTCTCAAGGTAAAAGATGACAGAGAAATGGAAACTTCCTTCTGGGCCTCCACCATATGTATCCGACTCTCCAAGTTATAAATGGTGTGGTAGATAATAGCACCATTCTCCAAATTGTCTTGTGCCTATAGGCTGTGTTCCCTCAGCCCCCTTGTAGTTTAAAAGAGCCATAGGATCAAATCTCATCATGCTCTGCAGATATAAGGGCAGCATGTCACTTCTGGGCTAAATCATGCAAGAATAGATTGAGTTCTCTGTGTGCTTTCTTTTTTTTTTTTTTTTTTTTTTTTTTTTTTTTGAGATGGAGTCTCACTTGGTCACCAGGCTGGAGTGCAGTGGCACAATCTTGCCTCACTGCAACCTCCGCCTCCCAGATGCAAGTGATTCTCCTGCCTCAGCCTCCCGAGTATCTGGGATTACAGGCACCCGCCACCACGTCCAGCCTCTGTGTGCTTTCTTAAAAGGTCTCCACAGCCCTGGAGGCCTTGTGATGATGGAATCCAAATGGAAGCAGCCTAGGCTGTTCAATCACCACATGGAGGGCAGTTGCCTTGGAACAAAAAATAAACTTGTTCCATTAAGGCATTGCCATGTGGAATTTGTTACTGCCTGCCTGTTGTATCCTGACTAATACAATAAAAATACATTGATTAGGAGCACAGAGGCATTCCATTAAAATTAACATACACATGTGCCTAAAGCAGCTTCTCAACCAGGGGGTGTATTTATTTCACCCTACTCCCTGGGAATTTGGCAATGTCTGGAGATGTATTTGGTTGTCACAGTAGTCTGGTTGTCATAGCAGGAAGGGGATGTGCTTGTAATGGGGCCAGCAATGCTGCCAAATAGCCTACAATGCATAGGATGGCATCCACAACAAAAGAATGATTTGGTCCAAAATGTCAATAGTGCTGAGGTTGAGAAACCCTGGTCTAAATAAAAGAGCTAGCATCTGAATTTTTATATGGGAAATTACTTACTTGCTACACAAAAATCCACCAAGAAAAGGCACACTGATGCCTATTATTTTGTAAAGGTTATCCAACAATCATATATTTTAAAGAATTTTAAAATTTATAACGAATTTCTGTTTGTGTTAAAACAATCTACTACACTGCTTCTTTTCTCCATTTTCACAAAACAATGAAACATGAAACAACAGATTAGTTAGCAAGTATTCATTGTTCCTTTTTTAATAGATTCAGAAATTCATGCTCAAGAGAGATTTCTTAATTGAGTATCCTCATTTTTTAGAGAAATAAACTGCTATCCAGAGAGGTTAAGTTACCTCTAGTGCCCGTTGGTTGAAGAGTATACCAGAACTAGAAGTTGGCATTTCTCAACTCTCACCTCACTGTTCTTTCCACTACATCACACTGTTCTCCTTCATTAGAAAATGTTAGGTCAAGGTCTGAGGAAGGTAAACAGCTGCTCGAGCCATAGATCGGGTTGGTACACTGGTGGAGCATCACGGTCAAGAAGGATGCATAGTTTCCAGGTGAGAGTGTCTGGTTTCGAAGGAAGGGCAGACTAGGAAAGGCAGGAAGTCTGCACAGTGAGCTCACCAACACGGCGTGTCCCCAGTCATCCACTGCCCCACAGACCCATTTGGCCATATCTCTGCAGCATCTTTTCTCCCTGGTAAGTCATACAGACGTCGTGTAAGACAAAACTGAACTGTAGCTTGGCAAGAACTGTGAGAAATTTTACAAACTCATTGAGAGAAAGCAGGATGTAGAGTTGGGATATCTAATTCCAGCTCTAACTATGAGTTATGTGGCCCCATCAAGGTTCCATAGGCCTAAATTTTCTCACCCTGAAAGGAGGGGCATGAATTAAATAATTATTATTAGTACATTATCAATAATAAAATAACAGCTACTATTGTTGAGTACTTTCCATATGCCAGGAACTGTGCCAAATGCATTTTATTACTTACGCAGGTAGCATTATTTCACCCTTTACAGAGGAAGAAATGGGACTCAGAGTTGTAAGGATTTTAATAAAGGTCTACCTGGCCACATACCCAATATCCTTAAATGACTGTGCTCTGCTCCCCACCACTCCTCCAACTCTGCATCTCTGGGATCCCTCCCCAATTGTTTAAGTTCCTTTGAGTGATTTGCGGAATCTCAATCAATTTGAAGCATAAGCTTGGGTCCTTTGGGCAAGATTAACCCACTCATCATTTTTACTCCTCATCCCTAAACCCTAAAGGTGAAATGGTTTGTTCATATACCTCACTGGGTTTGGTTCTCAGTTATCTAACCAGAAAATGCAACTAAAATTTAAAAGCCAGAAGCCCACAGGATCCAAACTGAAATCAAAGGTTTGTAGAATATCAAGATGAGCTGGAAATATACAGGGTAATCAAAAACATAGTTTCTTTTAGATGGTCTCTGGTATGGCCAATAAGGTTTACTTTCTATTGTATTATGTGTGAGCATTCTACTTTTCTTTAAAAATAAAGAAAATGGTGATTCAGTACAAATACACAGCAAAATTCTCCTTTGGATAACCCCCAACTTTGTGGAGAAAGCAGGTTTTACCCTGCTCCACAGCATTTAAACGGGATGTCCAAACTCACAACATTTTAAAGGATGTCCTAAACTCAAATTCCTTTGCCCCTACCCTCCGTATATTTGGGGATTCTTCCATGGTGGGAGTGGGGAGGTGGAAGATGTGGTCCAGGTTTCCTTTCTCCAAGTCACCTTCTGTTGCAGTGTTCTGCTTCTGATTAATTCTTGAACTCTCTTATCTTACAGCCTTTGGCTGATGTTCATGCTCCTCCATTCTGTGCTAACCCATATGTCAATCGATTTAATCAGTTTCCTCAAAGTGCCACTCATCTAAGGCAATAGAACTGTGTCAAAGAGTAAGGATAATGGTGGGACAGGAGAAAACACAGAACATAGAACAGAAAACATCTTAATATTGCATTAGCCAGCGATGTTGTCGAAAATACACGAGCCACTCTCACATCCTGGAACTGGCCATCATCTGTCATTGGGTCCCTAGTCTCCTCTAATTCTCTTATCTTCTTCTCATTTCACGAATCCTGCCGTCTCCCTCTTGGGCTGTCTGTAGAAATAAACTATATTTTTTAAAATTTTATTACATGGTGCAGTTTTGTTCTTTTGGTCTCAGTTGAGCCCATCTTGAGCAAGCCTGAGATTGTGAACTTTGTCTGGAAGGCTCAAGGTGGTGAAATCAGTTACCAGGCCAGGTTGGCACACCCTAGAGAATCACCTTCCTTGGGAAAAGTTGGGCTTCAAGGAGGTTTGTGGTTGGAGTGACAGATGTTATTACAAAGCCTCCAGAGATAAGAGTGACAGAAGGACTAAGCAGGAATCCAGACAGCCTCTCACTGCTGGGGAAGTTTCCTGTTTTCATCTCATGTTTTCAGCACTTCCCCGGTGTTCAAATGTTGTAAAGCATCTCCCAGCATTCTATTCCTGTGGGAGGGATTCAAGTTCAGGCAGTAAAAGTAATCCAGTAATAAAGATATACAGGGTATATGCCAAACACTCACTGGGTCCACTTTCATCATTTAGCAGAGTGTACATTTTGTTTTGTAGTTACTAAACCATACAAATAATTGGAAGTAGATAACATAAATAAGACAAAACAATCATTGGGATTATTTCATTTTACATCAAGATGAATTAGAAAGTAGCCACCTACACAAACAAAATCTTCCTGAATCATGAAATCCTAACAACTTTTCATCTAAGAACTGCTTAGATGTGATAAATGTTCGTGTGCACTATTCCCTTTCATCCATTCTACTTTTGGTGACTTCTAACCTTTGTCATTTCATCCTCTAAGCAAATATAGGGCAGAACAAAAGCTATATTTCTGGTGAGAGGCAAAGAGTTTGGGAGATGCGTAAAGTAAGAGACCCTCAGAAGCATGGATTATCTGTTGCCCCTCTCCTTAGAGATGGTCTCTGCAACTCTCCTCCCCATTCACCACCCCTTTTCCAGGCAGCTCCTGACACACAGGCTCACTGATTAGCAATGGGGGAAGCCAGCCAATTTTCTTTTTATCCAAGTCAGTGGCTATAAGCCACTCATCATTTACAGCAGTTCTCTTGAGACCTGAGAGCTGACCTTATGCTTGTAATCTGTTGGGAGGTTCCTGACCTCATCTTGTCCTTCATTCTGGCATAGTTTCTCCAGTGACAACTAGCAGTGGCTGAGATAAGGTCCGTAGATCTTAGATTTCACTATGAATGTGGATCTGCACTAGAAATGAAAGCCCAACTCTTTTCTGCTGTAGCTAGTGAAGTCTGAATTGTAAAATCACTTGTGGGTAAATGATGTTCCTTCTTTCCTCTATCTTCTTACTCCAGTTCCCAAACTTTCTAACTTACTGCTTAGGTAAGTATCCCAACCACACATTGGTGCAAATAGCTCTCATGGCTTGATTGGGGATCACTTGCAAAAGGTGTTATGAGAACCACGAATAGGGATAACCCACCTTCTGTTTTGGTTCTGGTTCCTGACAAACAAACAGTTATGTGTGTCAAAAGCCTTTTTTTTTTTTTTTTTTTTTTTTTTTTTTTTGAGACGGAGTCTTGCTCTGTTGCCCAGGCTGGAGTGCAGTGGCGGGATCTCGGCTCACTGCAAGCTCCACCTCCCGGGTTCACACCATTCTCCTGCCTCAGCTCCCGAGTAACTGGGACTACAGGTGCCCACCACCATGCCTGGCTAATTTTTTTGTATTTTTAGTAGAGACAGGGTTTCACCATGTTAGCCAGGATGGTCTCAATCTCCTGACCTTGTGATCTGCCCACCTCAGCCTCCCAAAGTGCTGGGATTACAGGCGTGAGCCACCACGCCCGGCCTCAAAAGTCTTTTAATAGGGACTTGGGGCTTGGCTTCCAAGCCAGACTCTGTCACTTATTTTCTGTGTAGCTATGACATGGTCACTTAACTTTTCCAGACATTAGATTCTTAATCTTAAAAATAAGAATTCAAAATAGAAGACCTAGAGAGGATAATAAGAATATCTACATCTTTTACTAAACAGCTACATTTACAGTGAGCCAGTTCCATTCCTTATCAGGGACAGTAGGAAGCATCTAGCTGGGCTGAAACCTAAATTAGAATAACTATGATTTACCAGAAAACTCCACTAAATCCTCAAAGCCCTCAGCCAGGGGCAACCTGAAAGACTGTTGGACTCCTGATACGAAATGCAATGGTTTAGGGATTCTCTGTGACCCTATTCACAGAGTGAGTCACTGAACCATGATTCACTTGTGCTTGGGAGTTTGGCAAAGAATGGCAGGACGAGGAAGGATGTTTTTCCTCTGTGCCCCAGGATTCTGAATCATCAGGTGTCTTTCCAGCCCCATTTGTCTCCTGAGAATGATTGTGCTCTCTGGTGTATGAAGCTCTATTGTTTGAGGCATGTTAATAAAATTGGTCTTTCAGACACCAATTATTGGACCCATCTGTAAAGTTCAGGATGAGCTAAGTTATGCTGCAGTAACAAAAACAAAGAAAACTCAGTGGGCTAAAACATCAAAGGTTTAATTTATTGCTCATGCTACATGTCCATCATGGGTCAGCTGGGGGCTGAGTTCAGCACTGTCTTCATGCTGGGAACCAGGCTGACAAAAGAGCCTCTATTTGGAATACTGCTGGCCACCGTGGCAAAGGGAAAGAGAGAGAATGGTGAATCTCACACTGACTCTGAAAGCTTTCTCCTATACGTAACTTGGAATAACTTCTCATGTCCTTGGCTAAAGCAGATGATATGTGACTATACCCGATGTCCAGATCTAGAAGGAAAACAGGGAACATTTTTTAATCACACTGGTGATGACCACAGAGATTTTTCTCTGTTTCAGCATACTCAGGCACCCTGTTCTTGTGATGACAAACCTATGTAGACAATGCCCACATATGGCCATATTACCCAGCTGTAAAGACCCAAGAAATCTTCCATACCCTTGCATAATCCTTTATACCGCCCTCAGTAGACTTGAAGACCATATCTCCTGACCAATGAGAAGAAAAAGCTAAGGTATCACCCGTGAGTTTCTAAAAAGGTGCACTTGGAAACACCTTGCAGAAAATAGAGCTGGCAAAGTTGCTCTGACAGACAAAGAAGAAGAAAAAGTCTTGAACAAAACTTTCTATTGCTTTTGCTCAAAGGTAGAGTCCTCACCAATCCTAAATATGTTAGTGCTGGGGTTCAGGAACATGCCACCCCAAAACATGACTGCAGGAGACTAGAATATGCCACCATATAATATAGCTGTTTAGTGTATAGTGATTCTTTCAAGCTGGTTATTTTGAGAAACTGCAGACACAAAAGTAGCACTGAAAAGCTGTTCTTTTGTAAAGGAAATTTACATCTATAAGGAAACTTTTATTAGTAAGAGTATCTGTATCAGGAAGAGAGCTGTTCTGAGATGACTTTTATCATCTGAGATGCTTTTATCTATATAACAAGATAATCTGTATTTACTATACATTTCCTCCTCCTCCCCTCCCATAATTTGTCTCCACCACTCCTCGGAAGCTCCAGGCCTTGTTCCTTTTTGTAGCTCAAGATGCTACTCTCTGAGCTTCAATCCGTCATCCAAAAGATCACCAGGATGGAGTAATAGAAAGGAGAGCTTTATTGATTATATCAGTTTGCAAGTGGAAAGACAAGTTTCCAGCATGGAGAGAAGGTACTGTCTCTCTCTTTGAAGACGAGAAAGACAGGTTGGATTTTATGCCTCAGAAGGCTAGTATCATACATATGCAGCACGTTTTGGGGGAAAGCTATACATATTTATGAGGGTTGCTGAGTGCAGGTGCAATGGATAAACATACACATAACCATACAGTCCATGTTCACTATTGGGCTGTAAATCAGCCTAATAGCTTCTATGGTTAGGGAGTTTAGCAAGGGTGTGATTTTTCTTATATGTTATAGGAATTTAGAAACTTGTCTTGCTAGCTGAGCCCGGAACCCTCCATCTGTAGGTAACTTTTGTTTTCTTAGCCTTAGGGCTCATCTTAATTGATAAAGGAGCATCTATTTTGGTCTCTCAGATCATAATTACATCCTTCTTTTTTGAATATCGTGTTTTTGTGGGACTTGCATGTATATGTGGGTACACATGTAATTAAAATGGTATTTCTCATTTTAAAGCTGTTTCATGTCAATGTAATTCATAGCTCAGCCAAAGATCCTAGGAGGTGTGAGGGAAGCCATTTTTCCCCTCTCATGCCAAACACAAACTGAATCTACTTACATCATTTTGCAGTGTGTATATTTTGTTTTTTACTTACTGAGTCAAAAATATAATTGGGTGGGAAGAGATGTAGCAAATGAATAAGACAAAAAGTGGAGCTATTTTATTCTGAATCATCAAATTAAAAAGTAGGTGCATACACACATGTAAATGAAAAAGTAACTAGGAAAACAAGGCATTGGTACTAGCAATGTATAAATGCTCCAGTTTCTTCACAGCACCGGCAGCACTTGATGATGTCGCTCTTTTTTATATTTTGGCCGTTCTGGCTTTTACTTGCATCTCACTGGCAACTAAGAAAGTTCAGCAATCTTTTCTTGAATTGACTAAAGAAGAGTAGAAGATTCCTGAAGGATTAAAGAGCCAGTAAAGTCTTCTGAAAAATGGGGAAGGGGATGATATTTTGAATCTGAGATTTTCAGAGCTGCCTTTGGATCTCACTACAGATCAGAGACACTTTTTCTTAAAATTGAGCTGAAACTTTTCCTAATCCAGAAAGAGGTGGAGAGAAGTGCAGAGTGTGTGATTGTCCCAAGTCCCCTCCATCAACTCTAATGGCCTGACTCCTGCCATCATCATGAAAACACAGAAACCTTGATTAAAAAAAAAAAAAAAAAAAAGATTATAAGGGCAGTGCCAGCCACTGAAACAGGAGCTGATTGGCTCCAGCATCTTCCTTTTTGCCCTCTCCCACCCCGGCCTGCTTCTCTACCTGGTCACTGCTGAGGCAGGAGACCAGAACTGATTTAAGGAGGCTAGACTGCGAGAAGACCATGAATTTTTAGGTGAAAGGGACTTTCATAAAACAATGGCAGAGAATCTTCTGCTCTCAGAGTAGTAACTATTCCTGGAAATGACAGAGCTGGGGAAAGTTCACTTAGATTGATACTCAAATTTTCAATGAATAATAGGTATGACATTTTAAAATACTTAAAAGTATGTGAATATCTTATTACCATGCAGATCTGGGGCACAGCAAATCAACAATGATTCAAAGAAAACTGTGGATACCATTTTACAGATGTCCTAATGATTGCCTACTCACTTCCACTGTGAGTGACTCTCAAAATTTGTAGAACTTGACCAACTTGAAGAATTTCCATGTTACACAAATTTCAGAGATCTCCAAAGTTCTCTTTTTGTTGTTATTTTTGAGTGATAAAGTAAACATAAGGAAGAAGCCACATTTCTGTAAGCTTATTATAGGGAAAAATTACATGTCTTCTTTTGAAACAAATGCAAAATTGTGATTCTTGTGAATTTGGGTTTTGGGAAAATTGTTTAGGTCTTCTTGCTATCCGTAATAAGTTGGAACAACACTGAAGTATTCCAAAAGCCAAGCCTAGCTCATCTTGCAACTGACTGCTAAAGAACTCCCCCAAGATAAACTAATCAACTCACCTATAAAACTTAACTAAGGAAGAAGAGTTTGTATTATAGGAGTAGATGGGGAAGTATATCCATTTTAAAATAAAGACACAGACATAACTGCAGCTGTGGCTACAGATACATTGCTGCTTTATTAGAATATAAAAAGAAGGAAATATCAACTGAGAAACTATGTATTAGACAAAGGTCCATTACATTTAGGAAGTTAGAGAAGTGTCTAATTACTATACATACTATACATATAACGTAAATGAACTTTTACTAAATGAGACTTTATTTTAATTAAAAGGCTTTTTAAATTAAAATTAATATTTTTTGAATGTTACAGAAAGGTTTTTTTGTAAACAAAAACTAGCATCTAGGTGAACTCTACATATCATGTCCCCCATCCACTCTTGCCTCTGATTAAGTTCTAAAACATTTAATTAGTTTTGCACTTTCCATTGTTACTATACTAATAATGGTTGGTGGATCAAATGTTCTATTATTTCATGATCCACAAATAGACAAATATTAAAGTCAACCAAAACTGAAATGGGTAATATTGATGGGAGTGGACGTCAGAGGGTGGAAGAGAACAGGCCCTTGAGAAAAATCAGGTGCCTCTGCCCACATCCAGGAGCACCTCACAGAGGGCAAAGAAAGGCCAAGTGGTGCTTCAGACACTCTAAAGTGCTACTTTCTAGGTTGACCCATTAATCCACAGGGCAAGGCACTGCTGAGCATTATCTGCTGAGATGCCCTCCTCAATGAGCCCTGTGTCAGGAAATATCATCAGGCAGTTTCTAAACTAGTCCACAATCATTACTATTCTCTTGAACTCTGAGACCCATCTAATCTACATCAATGTATAATGTTAAGCATCTCCATAAGATACCAAACAAACAAACATAACAATGCCTTTAGAGATATCCCAACTCATCTTGGTTCAGTGAGTTAGTGATCCGGGGATTGAGAATATGTAAGTGAGGAGTAGTGATGAAATCTCTTGGTTTGGGCCCTGATGGCTACATAAAGGATGTTTAAATATTCAAGAACATTTAGAATACAGGTAGTCAGGTTACAGACTTGATTCACACTAGAAGTAGAAGTTGGGGGTAAGATAGGAGAAAAAGGCAGAGGGGAAGAAATGGCATGAAGTGAAGGTCAGAGTGAGGGGAGTGAAGGTCAGCCTATCAGTACTTAGTAAATTCAGTGAGTCCAACTTGTTTTCAGAATCCTGTAAAAGTTGGAAAATGAAGATCAGGTATTTTTGGTAAGAAGCAAGAGGTTGCAGAAGCCACAAAACATGCACCTTCTTAATGACTGACCTAGCAATTTGTAATGAGGCAATGCTAGTTACACTTTTGCTATTTTCAATTATTTTAAGAAATGCCACTGAATTTCTGATATCAATTGATGTCCCTAATGGAGAAGGAAATGGGTAGGATGCCAGGTTTGGCCAAGATTCTTTCTGAGATAGAAAAGTAAGTGCTGGAGGAATTTGTTTTGTGTGTACATCTGGAAACACAGACAAGAGAGGTTGGGAACAGCCACCTGGAGGAATGAAGATTTCAGGTGCAGGTGGACAAGGGGATCCTGAGGGTGTGGCTCAGGTAACATGCCTTGTAATACTATTCAAAGCTTCTTACAGAGACTTGAGTAAATATTTTGTGCTGCTGGGGTTATATTAAGGTTTAAATACATTTAGAGCTTTATCACGGTCACTTATTAACATAATTACCTTGGATAACTTTCCTGGATTTTCTAAGCCATGATTTCATTATCTGTAAATTAAAGTAATAATAGGGCCAACTCCACAGGAGTTTTCTCAGCATGTGTGATAATGTGTTAAAGGTTTAACAAATGTGGTCCTTTGAATTATTGTTTCCAGTTTTTCACCCTTCTCTGCATCCATACTTTTTCCCATGTGACTTAGCCATTCTTCAAACTAAAGGCAGAGTTTATTACCCTGTGTCATTGGTGTCAAGGTTAGCCATGCAATTTGTTTTACCAATGGAATGTAAGTAGAGCTTATAGAATATACCTTCAGAGGAATACCCTATGGAAGCTTCCAACTTCTTCCATGAGTAGACTATGACCTTGGTGGCTGCTGCCTCTTTGTTCTGCGGTCCAGAATGAACACTCATGAAACACATCTGAGCCAAACCTTCATAACCTTGAATGTGTGAATAAAGGTTTATTGTATGTCATTGAGTTTTGGACTGACTTGTTATGCAGCAATAGTTGACTGATACTACATCATCTTGGGGTGTGGCCTGGGAGTCTGCATTTCCAAGCCTGTGTACAATGATAGAACTTGAAAAACACTGCACTATTCTTACTGTTCTAAAGTAGCCCCACTTTAAAACAAACCACCTGAAACGTGCCTGTGACAGCTACACATTCACAGCTGGTTGACTTGTGGGAAAATAATCCTTTATTTGAAATGTTCCCAAATGTCCTCTCTTACACTTTTTTCAAAGATTATTCTACTCTCTCTTTCTCCACAAGCCTCTTCCAAATAGATTTCTTTTTCTCTCTCTTCATGTAGATTACCCCATATATTTTGTTAAAAAAAAAAACTTCAGAAGTTTTAAGTTAAATTCATTAATTAAATTTAACAGAGTTTGATTAAGCAAAGAACAATTTATGAATTGGAGAGCCCCCAAATCAGAATAGGTTGGGATTGACTCTGATGCTGTTGCACAGTCGGAGAGGACTTGTGGACAGAAAAAAAGAAAGTGATGTACAGAAAACAGAAGGTACAGAAATGGCTGAATTGGTTACAGCTCGGTGTTTGCCTTATTTGAATATAGTTTGAGCAGTTGGCTACCTGTGATTTGCTGATACTTAGTGATTGGTACAAGAGTAGGTTATAGTAGGTACAAGAGTAGGTAACACATCCGGTAAGGTTTCCATTCACCGTATACACAGGAACCTTTAACTCAAAATATGTAAGGGGTCAACTTTAGGCTAAACTTAATTTAACCTCTTCAACACTGGCCTTAACCCTGACCTATTCCACAAGCCTACTTGACTCCTTCAGCCCATGTTGATCTCCCCTTTCCCTGATATCTGTTTCTCTTTTCATCAGCACTGAACAGTTGAGCCCAACTCCATAACAATTTCACAAGTTTCTTTCTTCCTCCAGGCTAAACTTAGAACTCCTCAAGACAGAATCCATCCTTACTCCTTTTGTATTTCCCATAGTCTCTAACATAAAAAGAGATACACAGTCAAGGCTTTCACATTGAGTTAATAGTCAATATTCTATTGACTTCATGGATTTGTAGAAGCTCACCCTGGTGAAACTGAATGTTTCATTTATAAGAGAAGTTAAGATTTATTCCATGGGACAATGAATATGAAATTGTATCCCAAAATGGAAGAAGAGCACCTTTCCTCTTTCTTTGATATTGGTAATCCAGTATCAAGTTTTGTGTTCCTATTTGGGCGCAGGGTCTGTGAGTTTTACAGAAACATGATAATGGTTTCCAAGTTAGAAAAAAATAGTTTCTGTTTCCAAAGTCTCACTTACCCCAAATAAATCTGCCCTGCTCTCATTTTCTTCACCTTGAAAGATGTAGAGTTGTTTGAACCTTAGTAGGGTTTCCACTTGCAGTTTCAGGAAGCAGTAATATCTCATAATTTTACCCACAGCTTAAAATTCATGAAGATAGCTAAGTTGAAAAATGTCTGCTGATTTTGATTCATAAACAACCTTTATCTCCTTTCTGGTTATCATTCTTCCAATCAAATGGACAACTATTTATGAAGAAGGGCATTCCGTCGTCATCTAATTTTGCTAACCATTATTTCTGAGATTGCTGGAAAATAAATATCAACCCAATGAGGTGTTTACTTCTTGTCAAATATTGTATGTAATCTAAATATTTTAAATCTATTTCTTCTTATATCTAGATTAAATTTACATTCACAACTTTTTAAAAATACTATCAAACTGTTAAGCAGTATCTGCTAAAGCTAAACATATCTGCCCACCATACACCATATACACATCTAAAAGTCTTGGGCATATGCACCAGAAATGATAGTATATATACGCAAAAGACTTGTATAAAAATTTTCAATGGGGCTGCAAACCAGAAACAATCTGATGCTCACCAACTGTAGAATGGATAAACTGTAGTATATTCACACAATGAAATATTACACAACCATGAAAAAGAATGGAACAACATGGATGGATCTCATAGGCATAACTTTGAATGAAAGAAGCCAGATCCAAACGAGTAAATTCTGTATTATTCCATTTATGTGAATTTCAAGAACAGGCAAAATTTATCAATGGGAATAGAAATTAAAATAGTGTTTCCTGGGGGTGGGTATTGACAGAGAAGAGGCAGCAGAGAGCCTTTTGGCTGCTAGAAATGGTCCATATCTTAATCTGGATGATGGTTACATGAGTGCATGTATTACAAAAATTCATCAAGCTATAGACTATAAATAGATGCACTATGTATATTAATAACAACTTTAAAAAAAAAAAAAACAGAAAATTTCACCTAGAATTAGGGGAAAAAAACAAACATTTAAAAGACCAGTGTTCATAGCTTGCCAAGTTTAATTTGTCAAGCCTTATTAGGTTTCACCATACCATGATACTAAGACAAATAGATATAACTAGTTGAGGAAGGGTTAAGCTTCCTCATGAGACTTGTGTCTGGTAAAGTTTTCAGTTACTTATATACCTAGTCTGGGAGTGTACAAAGACACAAATCAACATAGACAAGCCATTCTGATGCACTGACTTGCTAAGTATCCATTAGTGTTATATCCCATGCCAACTTGCCTACAAACTGACAAGATAGTGTTAATGCTGCAGCAAGGGAAACAGAAACAAAGGCAGGGCTGATGCTGCCTTACAATGAGGGCCTATTCTCTCCCTTGCACCTGAGAACACCAGTGAACTTTGTCATTGTTCAGCGGCAGAAACCTTGCAGTTTCTCTCATCCTTAGCTCTTCGTCACATGACCACATTATTTCCTTACGAGGTAACCCTGCCTTGTGTCCCTTGACAACGGAATCCTCCAAACCCATAAACTGTGTCATCAAGATTGACCAACCAGAGGTCATCGTTCCTCACCACCCTCCTTCATCCTGAGCTGTTTGCTCTTATTGTTCATTTGAGAAAAAAATTAAAAAGAATGAAAGGAAAGGAAAGACAGCAATCCAAGTCCAGTAACAAGCAGCACAAAAGATTCATTTGTGAAGGGCAAAGATTAACAGGACTAATAGCTCTAGGGGTTGGGGGAAAGTCTGTCTGATTCAGAAAATCAACAGGGAAAAGTTGAGTGTAGACAAATTGCTTGCTCCAAAGGGAATACTATGTGGGAGGGGATGGAAATAACTCCATTCCGGGAGCCTGTTTTACTTTCTGTGGTGTTGTGCCAACAGATGCAAGGACAGCCTTGGTGGCAGAATAATATGCCTGTGATAAAAGCCACTGTCTCCTTTGTCCAGACACTGAATGTTTAGCTTTTGGTTTAGAACCATAGACAGTGAAACCTCAATTTATTGGACTCTTTAATTATTAAGTCTTTATCAAATTGAATTTCATGCTGTACTTTCATCTAAATTGGGAGAACACAGTCTTCTCCAGAAGTCACACAGACATTTTCTTCAGCTACAACTTGAGTACTAGAGTTACATGAGGATTTTTATTGTCTTCAAAAGATGACCTTGAGACATCACAAAATCCTCAATGAAACTCTCTAGATTAATGCTTTGGAGAAATGCTTAACAGCTAGGGTTAAAACAAAAAGGGTTTGCTGGTTAATGTTCAGTTTATTTTGATACTCCCATTGATCCAGCCCACTAGACAATATAGAGGAGATGGTTATTGTTTCTTTCAGGAGTTGTTGCTGTATTTAAAATACTAAATAAGCAGAAATGCATGGAGATAAAAGTAAACAACACATGAAATGAGAATATGGCCAACTGGTTTATTCGGACTAATGAGATTTAGGGAGAAAAGCCTCCACAGGTCCCTCCCCTCCCCTGTCTTTTCTTTTCTTTCCTTTTTTTTTTTTTTCTTAAGACAGTGTCTTACTCTTTTCACCCAGGCTGGAGTGCAGTAACGCTATCAGACCTCACTGCATTCCCAAACTCCTGAGCTCGTCATCCTCCCACCTCATCCTCCCGAGTAGCTAGGATCACAGGCATGTGCCACAGTGCTTGGCTAGTATATACATTTTTTCATTTGTTTGTAGTGATGAGGCCTCATTAGGTTGCCTGGGCTGGTCTCAAATTCCTGGTCTCAAGCGATCCTCCAGCCTCAGCCTCCAAAAGCACTGGGATTACAAGCATGAGCCACCATGCCCAGCCCAACTCTTTTCGTAGTTAGGCTCTTTTCGTAGATAAGCAAGAATATCCTTCCTGGCATAAACAATACACAGTACATTCTTCTAACCAAGGAAGGGGGAAACATTTTATCTTTGCTGATCTCATTTAGAGTTACTGTTTGGCCCTCTATAAAAGTAATCTTCCAACTTTGATGTGAGTTAAAATAACTGGAACTGCTTATTAAACACATAGACCCAATATTTTGAATCAGCAGGTCTGAAGTGAGCCTTGCAAATTGCACTTCTGTGAAAACATTCCAGGTACTTGTGATGCCGTAGGCCCACAGATTGCGCTTTGAGACTCCATAACTGCTAACCACATTCCAACAGTGCTGAACTACTATGTGTTAGTCCTAATGTCACTGACAGTTTAAACATTCAGATAGAAGTTTGAAAAATGCAAGACACATAAACCCTGCCCCATTCTTTCTAACACTAAACTAAGCAATGCCACAGTGCACAAATAGAAACATGCTCACCTGGTCATCAGATCAAAGTCAAGGTCACATAAGTCCCCCGCATCCTGCCTGCTGACTGGATTCAATGCCGACTTTACCCCAGACTTCCCTATAGAAACTCTCTGATTGAAAACAGAGAGTAAGTTAATTGCACTGGGAGAATGAAAGGGTTTGAGAATTATCAAGAAAAGCTGAGAACCTATTTTTTCCCCAGTGGCCCTTGCCCCAAAGTTAAAAACATCCTATGAATACCTACATATTTAATAGAAGAAGCAAATGTAAGAAGCCACCGCCATCTTACTTAGAGTATTCCATCTTCCCAGCAGAGAATGGGTTTCCACAATTCACCTTTGCTTTGTATTACAAAGCACAGAAAGCAGATGTTTCCAAGATCAATCATGAAACTCTGGTCCAGGGAAGAACCCTGCATCAGGCTATAAATTAAATTGTACTAAGCCGAATGCAGTGGATTTATTTATTATTGTTTCCTTCAGTTGGCCTTCTTGTCCTGTGAAAGTTGTTCCAACAGCCTTCCCCAGTGAAAAGACTTCAGAAACAGGAGCTGTCTTCAGGAAAGGAAAAGTGAAGTGTTGATATACTGACCCACAGGGCACAAAAGCCCACTGACAGATGGCATGAAAAGAAGGAAAGTGCTGAGAGGATTAAACACAAAAGGATTTTATGAGCAGTAAAGGCGGTAATGAGTCCCTCTGGAAAGAGGCCACAACATACTGATAGGTGCCATTTGATCTGTTAAAGCTCACAAACAGACAATGTGAGGGGTAAACAAAATGCCCAGAACATATTTGGATAAATCGCCATACAAACAGCCAAGTGCTCGTGCTGCCAGCACATCTCTTGGCCTCTTGAGATTGGGTTTTGAAAGCCTAAGAGGGTTATGCTGATTTCAACATATGCTCTTATCCTTGGGATCTGGAAGGCAATTATAAAGTCATCTTTCATGAGCGGGCTATCCCACAAATGCTACCCGACTGCTATTACGCCTGACAGTTGGGCCAACTTCTGGTTCAAAAATAGCTCATTTGTCAGTTTCTTCTACTCCCTGCTATTGTGAAAGAGTCAGAATTAGAAGGCATTGTGGGGACGCCAGTTGAATCACTTTGAAATTGTGGCATTGGTTTCTCAGGGAGAGAGGGGACTGCAGGCCCCAGGGGCCAGGAAAGGCTTGTGGGTTGCACAAGAGGAAATGCCCACTTTGGGAAAGCTGTCTGCGGGATTCCCTGAAATGAGATGCATGTTGCGGCTACGCGAATACTTCTGAGATCTTTTAGAGTCACGGCCCCACTTTTTGTCCTGTTTTGCGGGGCCTCACTCTGCCTTCTCTTGTACTCTATTTAAAGAGTAAACAAAATAGGAATTTGCACCATGGCCCTCGGGAGGAGCACAATAGTCATTGACAAGTACCCAAGGAGTCTTCCCATGGCTCGCAATGAACACGCCATGTGCCTTCAACGATGACTTACGCAATGGTCTCTGAATCACTCCCATAAAGAAAACACAAACATATTTTTCTTTTAGACTAAGAGTGCCCACCCCGAAAATGCACACAGGTAACCAAACACAGACAGCTGCCTTTCTGAGAGATAGGACTTTATATTGAAGCATCATGGCAGCCCTGTTGCAGCAGCAATTTCAAGGGGCTTCAAATCTTTAAAGAACTTCCTGGATGGTCTGTGTTTCCTCTTCTAATCTAGATCTATTGAAGGACATTATAAGTCAAGTTCTGGCTTCTGGGACCTGCTCACTGTGAATCCTTGAAGACTCAACAGATCATGGTCAAGGCAATAGGATGATGAATCAAGGATTTATCCATTATGGAAAAACATTCAGCAGAGGTAAGAGGAACCATACAAAAACACATCAGTGTGATTATCATAGGGTTTCAAGATGAATGCACTTTATTGATACGTTGAATTAGATACAGAAATATATTCCATCTCCTTCAGGGAATGGCACCAGCTTCCTTTGACATAATTAGGTGTGGAATGGGCTCCCTCCATCTTAAATATGCTTGATTATGTGTGTATGTATATACACATTTATGAGGTATGAAAGTTTGTGAACACATAAAATATATTTTGATTACATACAATCTAATACATATTTGTCTATATTTGCTTGAACCACATGAGGTATTTTTGGTAGATTAAAAAAAAATACTTAAGTTGGGCATCGGCAACTTCACATGGCTCAATCCAATTTTGTATGCATGGCGGTCATTAAGCCACTGTGTTTCCTCTCCAAGCCCAGCTTCTAAACTCTGATTTGGATGCTGAGGCTGGGACCCTGCAGAGCATATTTCTGTGTTGCAGCCAGCTCTCTATTGGGCTGGGTCAGTAAGGAGTGCCAGAGGGAACCTGCAAGATGTGAAGAGGAAGAAAATCTTGCCTCTTTCTGTTGGCTTTCTGTTCCTGTAAGCATCCCACTAGCCTTGCTACTTTACCTGGCACTGGCTTTTGATCCCGACCTCCAAAAGTGTGGTTTTATGTATTTATTTTCAGCCCATACTCCAAGAACGAATCCCATTGCACCTCCTCAGATCCAACCCTGCAGGGTCACTCCTCTAAGGTTCTCATAAAGTCAAGTCCTTCTCAGGTTCCCATAGTCTAAGAAGTAGTAGCTGCTTACAATACCTATTTTTTCTGTAACAAATATTAGTCCTCCAATATCTGCTTAACAAATTTCATATATTAAATTTTCTTTGCTAAAATAACTGGCATAGTATCTGCTTTCCTGACTAGATTACGATTGATATAGTATGTACACATATTTAAAATGTCCATTTTATGTACACATGGTTATATTATATGTATGGAGAAAAATGTAGAGACATAGAGAAACAGAAAAGCTTAAAATGACAATGATGCTCTACACTTTTTTTTTTTTTTTTTTTTTTTTGAGATGGAGTCTCCCTCTGTCACCCAGGCTAGAGTGCAGTGGCATCATCTAGGCTCACTGCAAACTCCGCCTCCAGGGTTCAAGTGATTCTTCTGCCTCAGCCTCCCGAGTAGCTGGGATTACAGGTGTGCGCCACCATGCCTAGCTAATTTTTGTATTGTTTTTTAGTAGAGATGAGGTTTCACCATGTTGGCCAGGCTGGTCTCAAACTCCTGGCCTCAAGTGATCTACCTGCCTCAGCCTCCCAGATTGCTGGGAGTACAGGCGTGAGTCGCCACACCTGGCCTACACATTTTAATATATTCAGATAATACTGGCTGTTGAAACTGTATTTACTAAAGTTCAACCTCCCCCAAGCCCATTGAAAATGTACCCAAGTGGCAAGAAAACTATGAGTTGCCTTTATACCAGCACAGTTTAAATATCATTAGGCTGCCACCCAGCCAAACTAGAAAGATGATGATAAATAGTGAAACATAATCAGTTCATTGTTTTTCCTATGGGTCATTAGAAAAAGCAGATTAGATAGCTGACTTATTCAGATATTTCAACCATATTTTTTTTAAAAACATGGGCTTCTTTGACATATGGACTTTTTAAGTTACTCACCATAAATAATAGGGCTGTCACTTTCAGCATTATGTTCACTTGCCCTTCACAAGCCTGGGCTCTGCTGGGAATCTGCCCTACCTCAGGTCATATGGAAAATAGAGGTTGACTCTAACACAGTTGTCCACACTGGCTGTCACTCTTTGTGACTCTTACCAAAGGCCTCTGATTTCCACAACATGGGGAGGCCTTTGGTGTGGTCAACCTTTCTATTCCTAATTTTAACACACAGACCACTCAATAGGAAAGAGGGTTTTTTTAAAGGTTCCAAGATAAGCACATGGTTTCCACTCAGCAGCTATCCTGACCTCAGATCTATTTCAAGAAAATATTTCATACTACACGTATCACATTGGGAAGAAAGGCCATTTTCTAATCAAGACATTTCCCTTTTCCTCTTAAGGACATTCACACATGCACCATAAGCATGATGTTTCATATCATATATGCACTGAATGTACAACTGATTCTCCTTCAGTAACTAAGGTTTGTGCATACTGTCAAGTACACAAGTAGACACACACACAACACACACTACACTCTTCCAAACGTACAAACCGATTTTAAAGTATTAAATAAGCTCAAGGGTTTTTTTTAAAAAACAAACTAATATATACAAAACCATCCAACACCAAAATCATTTATTAATAATGGGTATCATCCACAGTATACAAATAACTGAACAAATTGGGTTTCTCACCTCCCTCAACTCTGCACTGAGCTAAACAGTCTGCCCAGCATATAAAGGCAGATCCAAGATTAGAGTCTAAGCCTTGAGGACATCTGAGTCATAATAGATATCTTTAGCCCACCCCAGAGGGCAACTGGAGCTTCCTCAGTTCTCAAACATGCAACAGTATGTGCATCTTTCTGCCTGAGGGTGCAATAAGGGATAAGTGGGAGTCAAATATTCCAGCTTCTTTGCCCCTGGGTTGAACAATTCAGAGGTCCCTAGCAGGAGTGAACCCCATTGCCCAGCATTGTAACTCACTGATAAACGCTCGCTTTATTGGCTTTCCTGTCTTACCTCCCTACACTCATCCTTCCTGGCATCACCTCCCAAATAAATATTTGAACTCAAATTCTTGTCTCAAGGGCTACTTATGGGAAACTCAAACTGAGATAGCCATTTAACCTCTGAGGATCATCCCTCATCCAAGAACTGCATGTCTCATGTTAATCGTTTCTCTTGAGGCTGGTACACAGCGAAATCCCGAAGACCCCTTCCTCTTTCCTGAGAAGATGGTTTCCGGATTCCCTCATCGTCACCTCACTTTTGGTGGGACATTCGTTTTCTAGTTTGCTCTTCGCCTTAAAAAATAGGGGATGGTAACCTGTGCAAGAATGTTTGCTTTCCTGCTGTACTGAGAATCAAATGTAAGAACTGCAGCTCTAGCTCAAGGTAAATGCCTATGTGTGATGGACAGAAACTCGATACCATCTCTCTCACAAAATAAACAAAGTACTCAACAAAAACCCATGTGATGTGCACAAACTACTCAAGTTACTGCAGGCATTAACCAGGCTCTAACATATCTTCTTTATCTCCAAATTGTGAAATAAAATAATACAGTTAGAGTTCAGGTAGTTTCAATATGTTTGCTATGCTATGTAACAAGGCTCATTAAACTACTTTATAAGGAGTGACAGTGGGCACTCATAATCTCAATCTGATGGCCTCTATCTCGTGTTAGTATTCAGATATATTTCCTAGAAGAGCTACAGACTTAAAGTGTCATTTTTTGTCACCTCCAAATATATCAAAGAGTGTCAGGGTCCTCCTGTTCCCTTGGCAGGTGACAGTTAACATCTGCTTCCCACAAGTCTGATTTGAAACTCTATCTCCCAGGATCATTCTTATCTGCATGGCAAAGCTGGTGCTGCGTGCTTAAGAAGGTGAATTTGACAATGTGTTACCCGACTGCAATAAATGAGGACAATAAGATATGCTTTGAGGAGGAGGTTCTCAACACTGAGTGTGCAAGAAAAAGTCCCAGTTTCACAAATTTTACCAGACATCAGAGAATCTCTGTGGTTTTTGTTACTTTGAAAATGCTCCATAGGAAATCCTTCACACATCCTGACTTCCAAATACTGCAGAGAACTATGAGAAGAGGGCCATTTAATTGCATTGCAATCTTGAATCTCACAGAAACCACTCCTATGGCTTTAGATAGATCTTTGCATGCCTCTACTCCTCAGTTTCTTTATCTGTAGGGAAACACCACCAATGCTACCTACCTCATAGAAAAGGAAAAACAAATTGTATACAATTTTATTTTTTATAAAACAGGAAAAAAAATGAAAAGAAAGACATCACTGTTTTGGATACAAGAATCCTGTGATGCAGAAATGCCAAATGGCTTAAATAAAACATTGTCAGAGGCCCTTTCCAGAAGAATCAATATTTAAGGGGGAAAAAATGATAAGAAAGGAATAAAGGGAGGGAGGGAGGGAGGGAAAAATGCAAAGTAGAATAAGAATGAACATGTGAGTGCATTTTGTTTATGAGAAAGAGAAAAAAGATTGAGGAAAAATTTTTTTAATTTTTTTGGAATTAGGAAATAATTGAAATTTTGAAAAACTCAATGAAATAGAACTGGGATAATGGACATAATGTTGTAGTATATTTAGAAACATGACAAATACTGTGAACAGTATCGCATTACATTGTGAAGCTGATACTGTTTGATATTTGCTCATGCTTGTTTAATTTTTCTTGGGAGCCCTGGAATATTTTTTAAATTATGTTATCAGTCGAATCAAGAATATTCATAGATGATATCTTCAAACACACTCGTTTAATTCTAATTGTGTCGTTATATCGATTACTAACGCTAAACAACTGCAAAGGTAACCACTGAGCACTTAGCTTAGTATAAACTGATGACATTGTCCCTCTTCTACCACAAGTTTCTCAGCTGTAGCCATAGAATCTGTCTCAAAGTTGAGCTTTCACCAGGATTGCCCAGGCCTAATTCTGGCCATTGGCTTTTTGAGTACAAGAGGCTCTAGTTCTGGCCAGGCACGGTGGCTCACGCCTGTAATCCCAGCACTTTGGTAGGCCGAGGCGGACGGATCACCAGTGGTCAGGAGTTCGAGACCAGCCTGGCCTACATGGTGAAACCCCATCTCTACTAAAAATACAAAAATTAGCCAGGCATGGTGGCAGGTGTCTGTAATTCCAGCTACTCAGGAGGCTGAGGCAGGAGAATCGCTTGAAACCTAGAGGCGAAGGTTGCGGTGAGCCGAGATAATGCCATTGCACGCCAGCTTGGGGGAAAAGAGTGAGACTTTGTCTCAAAAAAAAAAAAAAAAAGGCTCTAGTTCTGCGGTAAGTATCACCAGTCTACTGCATGCCTGTTACTTTTCTCCAAGTACCGGCCACTGTTTCAATTCCAGTGGTGCTGTGGTCAGGATCTCAGCTTCAGCTCTCTTTCAGAAAACTTGAAACCAGCTTAAAACTCAGTCCTCACAGCTGGTTCTTCATGACCTGACACCAGGTCCTTTGGTTGTGGACAGGATTTCTTCTAGACCCTACTTCTGGCTGAAAAAAACGGGCTTCATGCTCTGTTCTCATTTCTGTTTCATGCCTCCCTCTACCATTGGCTCTAACTGCTGCCCTTTTATCAGGACAATCGCGTGTCCACTGCTGCCTCAATTTCCCCATCACATTCCTCATTGCTGCACATTTATCTGGAATATTAGACCCAGTCATATTGTTTTACAAATAGGAAAAAAAATGAAAAAGAAAGAAATCACTGTTTGGGGCGCAAGGAGCCTGTGATTCAGAAAAGGCCTCTCAGGGCTGAACTCGACAATATTCTAGGCACCAAAATAGCCAAATTCCCATAAGGAACTTTAGCAATGCTTTGTAGAGCTACTGGACTTCATGTTCCCAGTCTAGGCACAGCAAGATTAAGGCCAGATTTGTGCTCCAGTGTCTTCAAACATTCAGTGACTAAAGATGCAGCTCAGAGTATAGGAGCCAGCATCCTGAGTGGGATTAGCATAAGCCTTTGGGTACAGCCATAGACGTGAGTTCTCATGTGAATGTCTTTTAACATATGTTCTGTGATGTTAAAAAAAAAAAAAAATCAACAATTCCACTACCCAATTGGCAAACCTTAAAATTTAAAGTCAAGCAACAGGGGAAAAAAGCATCTGCTCCCTCCTGTGCTTTCCCACCCAGACGTTAATGACATTTCTTGAGCTAGTCCTGGAACCAAAGCCTGTTTACATGATCAAGCCCCACCCCAGCACTTCAATATCCATAAAACTCCAGTGGCATCGAGCTTGTACTAAAAGCATTTCCTCTTTTCTGTCTGTCTGGACAGAATTTAAATTTGAAGGCCAGCCTTCAAATACCCAACCAGCCACCACATGTGACAACCTGACTGGATCCCCTAAAATAATTTGACAGGCTATCAATAAGTATATTAAAAAAACAAAACAAAACAAAAACTTGACTTCAGCCAAATATCTTAGGGTAATTCAAGTTAAAAAAATAAACTAATGTATTTATTACAAAGTTTGTATACATTTTAAAATAATGATGTGATTCTCCATAAGAGAATAAGATGGAGCTCTCTTCCTTGAAGAGCATTTCACAAGATGATTCCCTCATGAAGCATACTTTATGGAACTCCTTGTGAGCCAATAGCATGTCTTTTGTCATTGAACTATTCCATTTGCACAGTTCTAGCCATGAATAAAAACTACATTAGAATGGAATCACATGGAATAGGATGGAGTGAAGTGGGGTGGAGGGAAGTGGAATGGTATGGAATCAAATCAAATTGAATGAAATGGAGTAGAATGCCTAAGAATACTGGTAGCTTGCCAGAATAATACAATAAAACCCCAATTGTACTCTAGTTTTAACTTCCAAACTGAATAGTACACATAATTATACCTGTCCCCCCTCCTCACTATCCAACCATGGACTCTTAGAGAACAGCCTTGATTCTTGGATTCTGGCAAGTGGATCTATTTCCAGGGCACTAGAAATAGATTGGCTCAGACCTACTGTCCTGAGATGTGGCAGGGTCATGGGTAAGAGCTTAGGCCATAGCCTCGCTGACTGAGTGGATCCATGTCTGGTAAACTGATGCACTAATGTGACAAGATACCCAACATCTGCACTAATGTGTGCTAGACACTCCATAGGTGGATATTGCTAGAAGCAGGGAAATCTTCAGAGATCTGCTTCCATAGAAACATGGACATCTAGACCTGCTTTGTCCCCATCTCTCCAGATTTGTCTCAGTCTCCTCTGAGTATTGAAATACTGTGCCATTCTTCTCTGAACCACTAAAGCCTGACCATAGATTCAGCAAACACTTTTTCTTTGGAGCCGTTGCTGATCCTCTAGTCTACTTCATCTTCGGATTCCTACTATTTTGTTTTCACAGAGGCTGCACCAGCAGGCCTTGATTAAGCCCAAGTTCCAGAAATCTTTTATTTGACACCCATATCTAGTTTCAGCTAGTCCCCTAACTTGTCCAGGGCTAAGTCCACCTGTTCCTTCCAAACCATTTCGACCTTATCAAAGGACCTTGTGCCTGCTTATTTTGGAAGGCAGAAAGGGAGGAAAAGAGGCAAATATTTCTTATCCAATAAAGCTCTTCACTAAAGTGAAGTCTCCCTAAGCTTTTACCCATGACCCTGCCACATTTCAGTACAGTAGATCTGAGCCAATCTATTTCCAGTGCCCTGGAAATTGACCCACTTGCCAGAATCCAAGAATCACGGCTGTTCTGTAAGAGTCCATGGTTGGATCTAGCTGCATATTCTAAGTTTAAGATGTCTTTTTTTTTTTAGCAGTTCTTTCTCACTTGTTAAAATAACAACAACAACAACAGTATCTGACATACACCTGGTTACCCTCATTCCACAATTTTAGTAAACGAAACTTTCTCTAGCCCCCATTTCTGAGTCCTAGGGTTGGTTGGTGCCTCCAACACCATCCCCTAGTGTTTCTAGGAATTACAGTTCTACAACAAACTCCAGCCTTTGTGGATAGTGGACCTATCACCTTTCCATTTTCTGGTTTCTGCCCACCTTCTGAGGCCCCAGCCTTTGCCTACTGCCAGTTGCCCCTGATTCTCACTGACTTTCTTCCTCATCTTATAGAACGTCCCCAGACAGCCTCCCATGGTGGCTGCTCAGACTAAATCTAAGCCTTGGCCTATTCCACTTTTGACTGAGCCCTGCTTTTCCCACATCTGACTCCAATTTGTACATGTGTGCAGCAAAGCAGATCAGTTTTGAAAGGGAAGACAGTTAAGGCCAGATTCTAGATAACCTAGCTTTTATTCGATATTTGCATGATTTCTAAAGTGGTCAGTTCTTCAAAGTCGGAGACACACCTACCAACCATCCAACAGAGTCCAACTCTGGGGAATTGTGCTTCACAAGAAGAAAGACTTTTCAGGGGAATGATTTACGTTCACACGGCCTGAGTACTCTCTGTTGAGGTCTGAATTTCCAGGGTGAAATGTATCTCTTGGCTGCTTAGAAGTCTCCATGTCTCTAATTGTGCTCCTAGCTTGGAAGCTGTTGGGGTGCTTGGACCCGCAGAGAATTCCTAATGTGTGATGCTTCCATGGGAAGTACTATTTCAATAGCAGAAGGCCAACACATCTGATGGGCAGACTGCCCACTGGGCCATCTTGTCTGCCAACACTCCCACATTTATTAAGGTTCTTTTGTGAGATAAAGAGGTTGGACACCTGGATCCTTCCAAAAACAAAACAAAATTAAAGCTGCAATTACCTGTCTGCCCTGCGCAAGGCAATCTACCCTGCTGTCCTTTTGGTTTTACTGGTGACAAGCAGATGTCACCCAGAGCAATTTGGAAACCTGAGCAAACAGAATTCAGATAAGGTTCAAAAGAAGAACTTAATCCAAAAGTACAACCTACCTGCCAGACAGTGAATATACGAGCTAATAGGCAGGGAACTGGAAACAAGCAAAGAGATTCATTATACTGACTCTCCTGGGCCCCAACCCTCCAACACTCTTTCTTCTGCTAGCTGAGGCTGCCTCCTCCTGAGCTGCCAGCTAGTCTTGCTCCAGATTCTGGAGGCTTCATGGGAATATAAAGTACCCTATAAAACTCTTGAAATTAAATTTTAGGTAAAATTTGTTGTTTCAGGTTTAACAATTGACCTTCCACTTAGACCCCACAATTGAGACATCATCTTGGGTCCCTGTTGGGGCCCATGCTAAATTTCCAGGACATAGAGATCTGAAGGCAACCCCCATTCTGTGGAGAACTCTCTTAAAGAAGTATTGCTGCATTCATTGATGTGAGAAGATACTTTGCATGCATGAAGTGCCATATAATGACCTTCCTTCATGTATATTTTGAGTCTTCACTGAGTGTAGTCATAGAACACCTTACAATATGCCTGGGTGATGATCCCCGTTACTGAATCTGGGTCTGTTCCCAAATGTCTCTCTAATTCCTGGTTCTGTCTTCTCCCAGATTGCTCCTTTTAGTTTCAACAACACTTGGAGTTTCTATCTTCCCGAGAAAGCTACAATATTTCACTCTGCCTTGCATTCCAGTGAGTTGTTTACAAAGCTACCTTGTCCACTCTTTTCATAAGATCCTTGAAGAACAAGACAAAATTGTATTCTTCATTACAATTCCTACAGTGTTTTAAAAGTGATTTTTTTGTACATAGTAGATGCCTAATAAGAGATTGTTGAATAAATAAATTAATGAAAATGTAAATCAGAAACACTCATCTCAATCAAAAAGAGGTGGCTGTGGCTTTTGATATAATAAAGAAAATTACAAAACATAGAGCAGATAGCATATATGTTCAATAGCGTATGAGTCCATCAATATCTGCTCAATTAAACAAAGGAATGCAGGTCATCCACAATGGCCTGAAACCATAGCTGGTTTTCTAAAGGATCATAGTGAGTTCAAACACGCTTTATAAAGAAAGAGGAAGATAAGGGTTAACTTGAAAAGAAATAGATTTCAGTTCAAAAAATATAAAATTTGAGAGTGAGGTGGCTCTGATAATGATTTCACTGTAGCACTTGGCCACACCTTCCATGTGAGACTGATAATCTATACCAGAAAAAGTAAAAATGACTAACAGTGCCAGGTACTGTTGTGAGTGATTTACACAGAATAATTGATTTTACCCTTACAAACTTCCATATGAGATTTGTACCATTCCAAACCAAATTTACAGCCTAGGAAGTTAATGCATAGGAACAAAAACCAAACAAACAAAAAAAGTAGAATGAGAATTTATAAACAGGAGAATATTAATGCTCAAAACCTTGGCCCTAAAATTAATATAATTCATAAGAATCTAGATGATGAAGGGAAATGAAAGTAGAGGAAGTATCAGTAGGATATTCTTTTAATATTTTGTGGTAGGTAGCCAATGGATTCTCAAATTAAAATTAGTTTAAAATTCATGAAAACTCTAAAACTCCAAACACTTCACATTTTTCATATCTGTTTGTTTTATTCTGACAGGATGATTTTAGGAACTAATACCTGTAATTAAAAAATTTTTTCTGAAGTTTAGTAACTTTGTTGCATTTTACCTTATTATTTCTTATGATAAATTCAAGTAGTTTGTTCAAATAACATGTATTATATTAACTCCTGTCTCTCTTTTTCTTTCACTTTTTCTCTCATGCCAGCCCCCTCTGAAAAGTCAAGTACAATTAGCATTTGCTTATTTCTTCTGGAATGCAGACGGTCCCCAACTTACGATGAGTTGACTTATGATTTTTCAACTTCACAATCATGCCCATATAACCAATCTGTCTTTCATTTTCAGCAGAGTACGCAATAAATTACATAAAACAGCAGGTCCCAACCTTTCTGGCACCAGGGACAGGTTTTGTAAAAGACAATTTTTCCACGAAGTAGGGGGCATGGTGGGGTGGGGGTAGTTTGGGGGATGATTCAAGTACATTACATTTATTGTGTACTTTATTTCTATTATTGTTTTGTAATAGAACATGTAAAATGTTCTATTTTGTAGAATATTGTAAAATAACATGTAATGATATAATTATGTAATTCACCATAATGTAGAATCAGTGGGAGCCCTGACCTTGCTTTCCTGCAACCAGATGGTCCCACCATTTTAAATCTATGGTTTACTTTAGGGGAGACAGTGACAGATCATCAGGCATTAGATTCTCATAAGGATTGCACAACCTAGATCCCTCCCATGAGCAGTTCACAATAGGGTTTGTGCTTCTATGAGAATCTAATAGAGTTCCCTGGCATGTGCAGTTCACAATAGGGTATGTGCTGCTATGAGAATCAGTCCTGTCAGCCACTGATCTGACAGGAGGCTGACTCAAACAGTAATGTGAGTGATGGGAAGCCTCTGTAAATACAGATGAAACTTCACTCTCTCGCCTGCCACTCACCTCCTGTTTTGTGGCCTGTTCCTAAAAGGCCATGGATCAGTATCTCTGTGACCTGAGGAGCTGGGGACGCCTGACATAAGATGTCCAACACTTTATTATACAATAGGCTTTGTGCTAGATTATTTTGCCCAGCTATAGGCTAATGTAAGTCTTCTGAGCATGTTTAAGGTAGGTTAGGCTATGATATAATAAATACATTCTTTTTAATTTTTTTTTCATTTTTATTTTTTAAGAGACAACCTTTCTCTGTTGCCCAGGCTGGAGTGCAGTGGCACAAGGTTAGCTCACTGCAGTCTCAAATTCCTGGGCTCAAGCAATCCTCCAGCCTCAGTCTCCAAAATCTCTGAGATTACAGGTGTGAGCCACTGAACCCAGCATACATTTTTTACTTACCACATTTTCAAATTATGATGAGTTTATCAGAATGTAACACCATTTTAAGTTGAGGAGAACATGTATACACTGCATGCTACGTGGAGTGGGAAATTAAAAATAAATATAACATAAATGAACTCTATAGCTAAGGCCTATATTGGGAGAAAGAAATGATGTCTCACATATTATCGTTTATAGAAGTCAGCTGGAGGCTAGAAACAGAAACTTCCAGAGTTTCACTTGGACTTAGCTTCTTCCCCGCTTTGTCTGTGGATACTTTGTGTATGTTGAAGTTCTCATAGTTTTCACAGAAAAGTTCACGCTAAGCATTAAACATTTGATTTGTAATACTCATATCTCACATCTCTTTTGCTGGTCTAAGCTGAAGATTTCTTCAAGTTAATAATCACCATATTTTCACATCAACCATACTCCAAGAAGTAAATGACTCTCACTGTGGTTCAGAGAAACTACACAGAAAAAAGAACAGATGACTGCTGTGTGTGCCTGGGGTGCAGGCCCTTGCCCTCAGAGTTGAAGCTAAACCCAGACTCAGGTTACTCCCCTTCCCACCATCTCACACCAGGGTAGAGTCACTTTGCTGCAGCATCTGCTCACCTGTTCCCTTCTTGCCTAGTTCACAAAGAAGTGTGTGAGGTTTCCTTGTCTTGGACACACAGGTTTCATTGGAGAAGAAAGGGTTTAGCAGGTACCCCCTTTGCTCCTGAGAAAGCTCATCATCAAGAACAGTAGAATGTGACCATTTCTGAGACTGAGGTGAGGGGAACAAAGGGCCTGGGACCAGAGGTGAAGACTGAGGTCTAGGACGTGATGAGAAATGAAAGAGTCACTGAGAACCACCCATCTCCCACCACACACAGAGCAGCCTCATTTGTAAGTCCAAGGCTCACATCTTTCACTGCTGCATGACAGAGAAACAAAAGAAGGCTTTTCTCCAATGGTATGAGAGGTTCTCACCCAGTCCACACGCTCTTTTGTGAAAAGAATGGAGTCCATGGGGCATACATTTACTTACTTGCAAACATGGCTTTAAAACGGTCACAAACTGTTGAGAATGTTAAAAAATAATAATAATAACAAATCATTGTTGGGTCCTTCCTTCACCACCATCTGTTCTTCATAGGAACTTGGGTTATTATTTTCAATACAAATTTTTATTACATTTACACATAACAAAATAGAGAAAACATCAGTACTATAAAAATCATTTTAAATCTATGGTTTACTTTAGGGGCTTAGATTATAATAATTCGGAATCTCTAATTAGAGATCATTCTTTATTATATTCTCTATTTATTCATACTTGGAATTCAATTTGTATTTATAACAATATTCAAATAACAAATTGAAAAATAGATTAGATTCAAAATATTAAACATGGGGAGACCAGTTATGAGACTTGCTGCATTGAGTCAGAATCAGGATTTTGGCAATGGGTATGAAAAAGACTATGAGAAGATAGAGGCTAAAATAATAGGAAATTATGCCTGTTTGGATAGAGGAATTGATTTAAGGGGGTGGCAGGGGGCTAAATGAAACTTTAGGATTTACTGCCCAGATATACTCACCTTGTTTTTATGTCTCCTATAAAACAAATTGTCCAAATCTATTAGGTTCTTTTTATATTTCATTTCCCAGCTAAACGCCAGTGGGCCTTAGCAAAAAACCTCCAGTGCGAGGGTGGAACTCAAAATTTTTTTATCAATACACACATGAAAGGCATACAAATTATATGTTCAAAAATAATGCAAGGCACAGCATTTTCCAGGCTGTGACATCAACAGGATGAGGTAGGAGAGGAGTAAAAGTTGCATTCCAGTAGTCGTCCTCCCATCCCTTCTTTCCTTTACCCAACATCACAAAACCTGGTGAAATGTTACAGCCCAGCACCTGTGTCTTCATGAGTCAGACCCAGTGGATGGCATGTCAGGTTAGAATCATTATCATCATGCTCAAAAAGCACCCTGACTCCAAAATGTATATGAGACAAAGAGAAAGTGCTAGACTGCTAGACACTGCCAACCATCCAAGAGTTACAATCTAAAATGGAGACTTCGGACAGTCAGATGACAGAGGAAGAAAATGTTAAATCACAACATCAAAGAACAAGCATATACTCTATCAATTCAGAGTGAGGAGAACTACTAGGTACATGATCAAGAGCAGACATTGAATCAAATAAACATCTAACAAGGCAAAATCAATGTGGATCTATATACAAAGTGAACTTAAGGATTTGGTGAGTCTTTAAGAGTTATTTCTTTTCTTTTTCTTTTTTTTTTTTTTTTTTGAGACAGTTTTGCTCTTCTTGCTCAGGTTGGAGTGCAGTGGTACAATCTTGGCTCACTGCCAAGGACCTCCGTCTCCTGGGTTCAAGTGATTCTCCTGCCTCAGCCTCCCAAGTAACTGGGATTACAGGCACTCGCCACTAAACCTGGCTAATTTTTGTATTTTTAGTAGAGACGGGAGTTCACCACATTGGCCAGGACAGTCTTGAACTCCTGACCTCAGGTGATCCACCCACCTTGGCCTCCCAAAGTGCTGGGATTACAGGCGTGAGCCACCATGCCCAGTCAGGAATATAGCTTCTTATTCCTTGGTCTATTTTTTCAGGGGAAGTCATCTGGCATGGGGCATGGACTCTCAGGGCTGAGAGTTAAAGACCTGAGCTCTGTTCTTGGTTCTATCGTTAACTTGTCCTGTCATTTTAAACAAAGTCTGTGTTTCAGTTTACCAACTTGTTAAATGGAAGAATCGAGCCAAAATAGACATTCCCAAACTGCTTTGCAAGTCATATGTAGAATCAAGAGGTCCATATGGTGCTGAACTATACGCGCAAAAGGAAACAGAGTACATAGGAGAAGAAGGTGAAGATGAAGGGGAGAAGATGCTAGGATATAGTCCCATCCCTGCCTCTGCCAGGGCTACTTCAATCATCTCACTTTTCAAATATTAGCCTTTCTTCTAACATTTCTTTTGAAAACCATGTTCTGATTCTAAAGATGCCTAAAACTCACTAGGATTAATGATTATTGAATTAGGCCTTGCAGTTCCATTTTAACTCCTTAGAGCATTTTATTTTCTTTGGTTTTTATTTATTTTATTTTGGGTCCTGAAAAAAGCACTTTGTATCATTTTTAAAGGGCTGAAGTTTTAATTTTCATTTTCATAGCAATTTCATTATGTGTCCATATAGTCTGTCTGACTGAACCATTGAGTGTATATTAGGAACTGAGCTGATAATGACTGATTAAATGTTATGGTATACATGAAAGCTTTTGGTAGAGTGATTCTGCTCTGTGAAATCTTGGGAAACACCAAACATGAAATTTCAATTACCCTGACCGTAAATAAGTGGGGTGATACTCCCTCTTAAGCACAGTAATTACTTTTTTGTATCACAAGCCTTCGGGTGTTTCCTTCTTTGCGTGGATCTAGCCCTTTCCTAGACCCTGCAGTCTTGCACTACTGCTTAGAGAAGACTAGTAGCACTCTTCAGCAGAATCGCTTATCCATCTGAATTACACTTCAGTCAATGGCTAAGATCTGCTAAGCCTTGTCAATAAAAAATATTTGTTTCTGATGACCATGCAGGGAATGTGCGTTTGGGTATCTTTACTGATTTGCAGAACCTCAGCAGAGGAGTAAACAATGTTTGACTTCAGCTTTGCTACTGACACTTACTACAGAGTTGCGTGGCAGCCAGAATTAACTCTGCCAGTGGTGCTCACTCACCTGTCCCAGTCTTCTGTGTCACTTCCTGATGAGACCTCCATCATCATTTCTTCTCTACAAGCAAAAAAAGTCATTTCACCCAGCTTGAAATCCATATGAAAGCTAGCATTTGTGATTCTAGGGAGCAGATATACAAAGAAAGCAACTGATGGTTGACTCAGATTAGAGGGCTGATTCAACTATTACAAATTGCTGTGCTTTTAGCTACGGGAAATTAGCAGGCCATAAAGCCATGCCCAGCTGGAACCTAAGCTTCTCAAATGTTACTCCTTGCACAACATAAGTCTGCCATGTTCATTGCCCATTACTCACACTGTCTTGAAATACTACATCATAGTCTAGTGAGAAAAGCCCTGGGGCCAAACAGCCAAGTTCTAATCTCCACTAATGTCTTAGTTTCCACCTTCTCTGTAGCACAGTTTCTTTAATATCTCTGTTACACCTATTTCTTTCTGGAGAGGAACTAAGATGAGGAGATAGTAAAAAAGACCAAGTCACATAATTTTATTTCCAGAATCTATTATGCGAACCAAACACAATCCCCTTCACCATATCAAGTCTGAATTTACCTGGTCCTCCTAGAACTCTCAGTCATAAGAGACAGATAGTCTTATAGCTAGTAGTCTCTATTTATCATTGTTTTATCACCAACTAAGGTTCTTTTCCTTAAAGCTCCTTCCATAATTATCTGTCATGCTTAGGCCCCTCCATTTCACCTGGTCAGTCAAGGCCTGTGCTTTTCCTAGGCATGCCCAAAGAAGCATCTTATAAATTCTTTAAGCTGGGGGAAGGTACAGTCGGCCTTAAGATGACCTGGGCACAATTAGTATCATCATGTGCATCTCCAAGTAAGCGCCTTAAGGCTCTTCATCACCTGTCAGTGCTTTTTTGTAAGAATGGGGCAAAGCCTAGAATGGATCCAGCCACCTACAACTCTGTATTTCCCTCCAAGTTCCATCAAAAAGTAAAACAAGTCCTTTCTTACAGATAGCACCTAAACATTACAAAGCTCTTACCCCACACTGCTTTTACAAAGACTCTACAAGGGAATAGGAGACACCTCCTTTGCATCTCTATCCAGGTAGTGAGGGCATCCTTTTGCTGGTTAAAACCCCGTTAAGTGAGCTTAGCAAGGAATAGGAAGTCAAGCTCTGGATTTTTACAGCATAGTTAGGTTGAAGTGTAGAAATGTGAAACATAGGATGTAACATAAAAGCTTATCTTGTCCATCTCCCTCCCCACTATATTTTCTGCTTTTGAAACTGAAGTTGTTTTAGAAGGCTTATTACAACCAGGAATGTAAGAATTTGATCTTCATAGGTACATACACACAGTCTTATCACCTATAGTAACAAATCCTCAACATACATATAGCAAATTCCAACTGTTGGATGTGTTCTTTTGACAGTGGAAGTGCAGGTCTGTACGACTCTATTCTTCCCTCCTTCCCTCTAGCTTATTCCATTAAAAGATCCCACCTGACACACCATTACAAATTTTATAGACTGTTCTACAAGGCTAAGTGAGAACAGATGTATCTAGCCTTATTACTCAAAGTGTGGTCCTTGAACCAGCAGCATTGGCATCATCTGGGAGTTGGACAGAAATACAGACTCCCAGTCCTGCATTTTAACTTTTAAATGTAATAAGAACCTGAATTTTTATTTTGCATTTTAAATTTAATCAAAAATCTGCATTTTAACAAGATTCCCTAAATGACTCATAAGTACATTAAAGTTTGAGATACACTGTTTATAGCAATGGTTCTCAAACTCTGCTGCCTGTTAGATTTGAAAAACTCTAAAAATCTTGATGACTAAATACCCTCAGCCAAAATCAGTGAGTTACAGTCCCTGGGGGTAGAATCTAGACATCAGTGGTTCTTAAAACCCTCCAGGTGATTGTAATATGCATCCAAATTTCAGAACCAACATGAAAGGTACAAAGACGACAACCCATAGATTTATACCTTTAGGTAGTGGGGATGGGCAGAACAGAACTGAAGGGAGACATTTGAGAAATGAGACTTTTGAGGCACACTTCCTATAAAGTAGGTATGCCCCAGACTCCCATGTGAGAAGAATGTACAGTATGAACCCATGATACCCTCTCATGACTAAGGCCACCTTGGGGACTGTAACTGTCACACAGCTACATGACACCCAGATTGCTATGTCAGAAGTCCTCGATACGCAATTTCATTGAATGACATTTTAATGGTATAAAAATGGAGACAATCTTCTCTCAATCATTTATCAAATTGGAATGATTTTCTGAAAGGTGAAGAGCTGGGAGATTTACCTACATTTTCTTTTATCCTTTCAATAAACCATCAAGGTGGTTTTTATTATTCCCATTTAAGGAAACGTATTACCAGGAAACTAAAGCTTATGGGTATAAGGAAACTAAAGCTCTGATACTGTGTGAGTTTTCTCAAGTTAAACAGCTAATAGTAAATAAATTAAAGAACTAAAATAAAACTCAGTTCTCCGCAACTCTTGACATTGCAAAATTGAGTGCATGATGAGAAAGAGAAAAAACAGCCCCTGACAGTCAGCCTTGGTGTTGAGGAACTGGCCTTGTGTTCCCAGCTGTGTCATTATTCTGTCCTGTCACACATACAAAATTTCCCAGAACACCAAGATCAGATAAATCCACTCTGTGACCATGATGGATCAAGACAAAAAACAAGACCACTCCATAAACACATGTGAGCACAGATAAGAGCATAAATACTGTCCAAGTCAGCATAATGACTAAATACTACATATCCTGGCTAATACGAATGTCTGCTGATTCTTCACCAATTAACGGTGTTAGCCTCATTTAATTTCTTTTGCCTTCTAAATAGGATCATTAAGATATCCAATCATAGAATTATCTCTCTACCCAATCATAAAACTGCTTCCCAACAGCCTTTACTTAAAAGCAAAGTTCTCCTTCCTTAAACCCTTCCTAAGATCACCCAACACAAGCTAAAATCCCTTAAGTCCTTTCTAGCACCCACTTAGCGAGACACTGAAAGGTTTCCCAGGCCATTGTTGAGTTTCTTCCTTGTTGAGTTTCTTTTAAGCTGATAACAACTTAAGTTCAATCACATCCAACTCTACGCTTTTTATTATGCCCTCTTTATACTTCGTTATTGATGTCACCATTTACATCTACTTGTATTGTGTATCTCTTAACAGTACTATATTTATTTCTAATACCTTTATCTTTTAATTAGTATACTAGAATTAAAAGTGATTTGCCCACCACTGTTACACTAATAGAATATTCTACATTTGTCTATATATTTATCATTAGTAATGAGTTTTATACTTTCTCATGCTTCATGTTCTTGTTTACATTTCAAGTTGAAGAACTCCCTTTAGCATTTCTTGATTAGAAAGTCAATGGATGCTTGTTGAGTTGAGTAAGTTCTCATGCCACTTTAGCCTGACATTTTTGTCAAATAAAAGAACTGAACCCACTCTAGTGATAGTAACTATGTTCTCCATGCTATATAATACAGATACAAGTTACTAAAACTTGAAAACTCAGATCTAGAGTTTTCTAGTAAGTAGAAAAGGGAATTTACAAACAAAATGTTGACTTTCATATTTTTAAATGACCAACAGAAACTACAACTTGCAGAATTGATAACATTCTCTCTAGAAATAGAGCCAAAAGACAGAATAAATATCATATGATACATTCTGTGTTTGCTTTAGGAAGGGCGAGATAGAACGGTTGTTGGCTAAGGAATTTATAGGGTGACTAACAAGCATTGAGGAGGCTATATATCACAATAATTAAGCACTGAGGTTCTGTAATCAGGAAGAACTGTTCAAATTCCACTTTCACCACTTAATAGCTGTGTGTCTTGGGCATTACTTAACCTCTTTGATACGGCACTTGCCTAACACCTGACAAGCTCTCAAGAAATGTCTAGAAAATTGTTCCTAACCAAAAAGAGTTGCCCATTTCCCTGTCTTCCTGAAATGTTTACCATTAGTCTCTCCTTTCGATGGGAAAATAGAAGCCCGCTATGAGAATTAAAACATTATTTAATAAGTTTAACAAATTTTGCCATTCATTTTCAGAATGTAATACTGTAGGGTAAAGATGTACCATTAGAATACTGGATATCTAAGTAGAAGAGGAGGATGTAAAAATTGGAAAGAAGAGGCATGGAAAATAAACATTCATTTCTCAGTTTTTCCTAGGGCCATCCAGTTCTCACATAAGCCCCAACAAACACCCAATAAAAACTTGGTTCAAGACAGCTGAAAGAGAAACAGAAGGAACACATGTGTTTCTACATTTATAAACAAAAGCACGATGCAGCTCAAGTTTTGGGAGTCACTTGTACTTCTATAACATTTTAATATCTTTCTTAGCCCAAGTTTCTTTTTTTCTATTTCAAAGAAATGTAGAATGAAAACAAAATTTAGTGAGCTTCCAAAATATTGTGCTAAATGAAAAGAGCCAGTCTCAAGGAACCACATATTTTATCATTCCATTTATTTTAAATGTTTAGAATCGGCACATCCCTAGGGTCAGGAAATAGATTCGAAGTTGCCTAGGGCTGGGGTTAAGGGACAGAGGAATTGGAGGAAGTGAGGAGTGGTGTGTAAAACCTCAGATGTGCAGGGGTTCTGTAAAATAATTCAGTTAGTTTTATTTGCATATATTATTTATAGAGAAAGAAAACATTAACAGGATATGACTCAACCATGTCATGCAAAGTTGCCTATAATTTTTCTTTTACATTCCCCTTCCCTGTGTAGAGAGCTATATGTAAATATGGAAGTAAGCAATGGGCAAATCGTTCAATTAATATTGATCCCTGCAGGCATAATGCTTTCAGTGTTGAATTGTAGACAGATGTTAAGCAAATAAATATTCAAATTTTAAAAAATAAGTACAATATTGTGTTGAATGATCATTACAAAGATCAATTATTGGGCACTTGGCCAACTTAGGCTCCTAGTACTGCATTCCTCCACTATTGATGCCTCTGTGACTGCTCTGGGCATGTCTTGTCATCAAGATACTAAGTGCTTTGAGATAGAAGCTGTGCCTTATTCATCCCTGGGCCCAGAGCTCAGAACAGTAGCATGCACAAAATAGATTCTTAATACACGTAATTGACTGCATAACCCAAATAAAAAAATCCTGTTATTACTGGAAATACATACTTTGGCTGAAAATATTGAGAGAGGCTGCCCTAATCAATTGCATGCCTCAACAAATTGACTATAGTCATTCCTCACTACCTGTAAGGGCATTGATTCTAGACCCACTAGATCCATTAAAATCTGCATATGCTCAAATCCCTTATATAAAATGCAACAGTATTTGCATATAACCTACACACACCCTCCCTACTTTAAATAATTTCTAGATACTTATAATACAATGCAAATGCTATATAAATAATTGTCATACTATATTGTTTAGGGAATAATGACCAAAAAAAGTCTGTACATGTTCAGTACAAATGCTTATTTTCCAAATATTTTCAGTCAGTGGTTCATTGAATCCATGGATGCCAGAAGCCATGAATATAGAAAGCCAACTGTATATCTAAGCAGAGAATATGCACCTCATTAATAGGCCACTTTTTAAATCTTTGGCTAGCTATTACTATTACAAGTGTCTATGATTTCCATAGTATCCTTTTTCCTCTCCATGTGAGACATAAATTGTAGCTTCTGCATTTAGAGTCTGATTTTTTTTTCTTTTTTCCTGAAGAGGCAAACTCAATCAATGTTTCTCAAATTTTAATGTGCACATGAATCCTCTGGGGAGCTTGTTAGACAGCAGGGTCTGATTCAGTGGATCTGCATAGGCCTGAGAGTCTGTGTCACTTAATGAGTTCCTAGCTGATACTGATACAGCTGGCCAGAGACCACTCTTTAAAATAGCAAGGCACTAAATCTCAGCACAGGATCTCTGGTGGTGCTTCCATTACAGGGGGACCCTTTCATGTATTATAATGCCAAAGTAGCCTCAAGTCCTTCAAATGGAAGTGTAAAATTGAGCTTTAAAGTGGAGACTTATTTTTACACAGTGATTTTATTTTTATTTTATTATTTCGAGATCGAGTCTTACTCTGTTGCACAGGCTGGAACACAGTGGCATGATATTGGCTTACTGCAGCCTCAACCTCCTGTGCTCAAGGCGATCCTCCCACCTCAACTCCCTGAGTGGCTGGGACTACAGGTACATGCCACCATGCCCAGCTAAATTGTTCATTTTTTGTAGAGATGAGATCTCACTATGTTGCCCAGACTGGTCTTGAACTCTTGGGCTCAAGGTACCCTTCTGCCTTGGCCTCTCAAAGTACTGGGACTATAGGTGTGAACCACCATGCCCAGCCTACACAATGATTTTAAAACATTCAAAGTGGGGAAATTTTATAGGAAAATTCAGGTTTTAGGCTCTCCTAAAAAGTCAGCAACTCTGCTTCACTCTCCCTCCTTCCCACAAGATACCAAGACACAATGTCTTGTTGTCCATGGTCGCCACAGACCACTGGCCTCTGTAGATACTGAGGGCTTTGTGCCCTGTCTAAACTTTAAGGAAGTGAGAGACTAGTTCAGAACTCCGCTGCCTTCTCTAACAAGGTTAACAAAAGGAGGCACAATGATGGGGATCATTTATACTCCAGGTGTTGGTCATTGTCAGATAAAATGTTGGGTGACCTTACAGAAACTTGGCTTTAAAGTTTAAATCTGAGTTCTTGAAAACTCTCTTTGATATGTTATGTTTCAAAAAGAAAATATTTTGAAATTCAAAAAGGAAAGTAAAAGAAACTGAGACTCATCTGAGAAACATTGAGCAATTTCTAGAAAAATCAAAATGTATTTGAATTCCTTGAGTTCATAGTGTCCTGGTTGGGAATCTAGGACCTCACAGTCTCTGGGCTTTGCCCAGCCTTGTTGACTTACCCATGGTTTCATTTTGATAAAAATAAATTCCAGTGTGGTTGAATTCATGGTAAACAAATTCCTCCTCATATCGCTTCCTGTTTTCCCTTCACTTAGGACCTTGTGCTTTGTTTATGGAAGGTTATAAAAATTTCTGACTGGATGCATTCTATTGGTGGAGCTTCACAGAGAGACATTCTTACCACTTCTGCTCAGCAGAACTTGGGATGACATCAAAAATGTCTTCCACCACTTACTCAAAAATCCTCAAACCAAAAAGCACATAGTGAGTCTTTCCTGTGAATGTTATTTAAACAACATACCCAGCATATGTTATTGTATGCTTGCCCTGTGAAAGCCAGAATTAAAAAGCATACTGATTGAATGTGTAATGTGGGGGAGAAAACTATGACACAATGAATCAAACTCCTGGTGACTTCCAGGCAATAAGAACTATTTGAGTATAAATACTTGGACATTATTCATTTATTGAGGATTTTCTGAGGCTAGATTTCCCAGAAGCAAAGGGATGTGAGAAAAGGGTCCAAGTGCAAGTTGATTCACTGGGAGGCAATCCCAAGAAGCACTGGGCAGAATGGGGAATTGAGGTAGCAAAAAAAAAAAAAAAGGCAGTGAATAAATATTATGTTCTTAGGCAAATTACCTCTGTGGGCACCTGGAGCTTAATCTAACTGAAAAACTCCTGGAGACAGTACAGAATACATTCCTTAGAGTTACTCTACCCAAGGGGCAAGGAAACCAGGGTATTTATGCACAACCCCCCCATGCTTGAGAGTTGCTTCTCCAGCATTAACTCTTTGGCATTTCTGGCTTGCTCTGTTCTTGAGCCTAATGGATACCTTCAGTCAAAAAACCCCAAGGAGAGTCACGGGTGTCAGCAAAGTAACCTCCAGCAGGTAGAGGTGAGTGCTGAGAGGATGTGAGCAGAGCACTAAATGCACCTGCTACAAGGGCCATCTGGTGACATACACTTACCTAGGCACTGGGATGAGAATGAACACAGCAGCAGGCAAGAAAAACAAGGCCACAGCCTTCAGTAAAGGACATCAGAGAAGATTTCTCTAAAATGCTGACATTTTAGCTGGCTTTGATAAACGTGAGTCAGCTATGCAAAGATGTAGGGGAAGAACATTCCAGGCAGAGGGAACAGCAAGTCTAGAGGCCCTGAGATGGGAGTGAGGGGCATATTAAAGGAGCAGAAAGCAAAGGCAGGTCCATGTTGCTAGAGTGTAGTGGATGAGAGAGTGGCAGTTGTTGGGAGGGAGGTCATGGACCTAACCCTGGGTACAATGTGAAGCCAGTGGAGGCTCTACGCAAAGCAAGCAATAATCTGATTGACAAGGACACACACTATGTGGCTGCCATTAATACCATCCCCACATGTCCAGGTGAAGAGGACTGTCCATTATGGCTTTCACAGTTCATTCTAGTTCATTGTTCACTGTTGCTTGAATGGCACAGATTATCTGTTTACAAAAGTAGACCCTGAGACCTACATTCCCAAAAGGGAGTGAGGAGTTTGGGAGACCGAGAAAGAGAAGGAGGACGTGCCAATATAAGGGGTATTATTGAGGTCACCCATATGTGCAATTGACACCTGTTTTTTACAATTATAATAAGTGTTTAGTAAACATGTTTAATGACTGAATGGGCCAATAGAATTAGCAGTGGAGATAGAGGGTCTTTGAGCTTCCTGGTTAGTCACTTGTTTGAGTTCAGGATGATAAGCGAAGCCAAGAAAAGGAACCAAATAGGATGAATATTAGAGTTTATATGGAAAGGGAAACCTGAATGTGAGCAGCTTTTGGTGGGTAAGGATTCTGTCTTCTGAGACATGTTACCAGGTTCCAACTCTCAGGGATTTATGTCACTGAATGTCAAGGTGATGAAAAGTAACAGCTACCACAGCTGTTGTTTGTTAAGCCTCCTGCTGAAAGAAACATCTCCACATAGATGTTTTTCAGACATGCTAAACTTAACGTATTCAAAACCAAACCCGTAATTTCCACCAGACACTTCAAATATTCTTCCCTCAATCTTTCCTGTCTCAGCTAATGGAATTCTCCTGGACTCTCCTTTCTCATACCCATCAGTAAATCCTGTCATTGCCTGCTTCAAACTATAGCTGAAGTCAAACCACTTCTCCCCATCGAGGCTCTCAGCTCTCCATTCCAAGACACCATCATTGAGAGGCTCAGTTTTTGCAACAGCTTTCTCCTATTCCCATCAGGATAATTACATCCCACCAATATCAATTTCCTGGAAGTCTTCTCTGGCCTTTACCTTTATGACAAGCTCAAAGGTCATGGTTCTGCATAGCTGTTCTTCAATAGAGGCACAAACTGTATTTGCAGCATCACTTAGGGCCTTTTTCAATTTATTCTCAACTTTGTTCCTGGCCTCTTGGTTTCCACTCAGTTCTGAATTTCACCTCCTAATTCTAGATTTGCTCATGTCCCCTGGATATGTTGAGTAACCCTGGTTTCCCTGGATAGATCTTTGCTATTTTGGAGTATAAAATTTATTCCACACTAATCTTCCTGGGCCATTAGTCCTTAAGTCCCCTAAGTTAGGCTAGCACATTTGCTCCTGTTCCATGCATACAAATCAGATACCACCCCAAAAAACAAACATCCAAGCACAGTATAATTTCCAAGGGAAAAACCACATGCACAGGAATGAGGACCAAGTTAAGTGTTTTCTAGAGACAAACAAGGACTAAAGGACTTGGTGGCTCTGCCCTTCTTCACTTCAAATAGGCATCCTTTTATGTCAGCTCCTGAATGCTTGGGCATTTAATTCCCTAGAAGATTCTCTAGCTGTCAGGAATTACTAGAATTACCAGTCTTTTTGCAGGAGGTCTGTAAAAAAGACTGTCACCACCAAAACTGAGAAATTAAACATCAACAATCAGACAATCTTAAAACTGTTAAATATGTATCATTCATATTCTAAGGAACCTACCATTATAACATTGCATCATTCTCAGCTGGAAGCACCAATTTAAGTAATGTATCCTGAGATGAGACGTGGTACTCTAAAAACTAGCAATATGGTATGCATTCCTACTTTTTAATGTTTACATACAAGTAACCCAAAATTAAGAGAAAGAGAACTAGGTGTTTTGTTTGCATAACTAAGAGTACCCCTAGTCCAGTACATCATGGAGAGTTGTATTCCAAATTCTTTGGATGGCCAGGGTTCTTTATAATAATAAAGGAAATGATAAGTCTTTCCATGTTCAAAGTTTTGTTTCCAATTTTTTATACTCAAAATGGATATAAATAAGTATAAAATTCCTGAGTTAGGCCGGGCACAGTGGCTCACACCTATAATCCTAGCACTTTGGGAGGCCAAGGCGGGTGGATCACGAGGTCAGGAGTTTGAGATCAGCATGGCCAATATGGTAAAACCCTGTCCCCACTAAAAATACAAAAATTAGCCGGGCATGGTGGTGCGCACCTGCAGTCCCAGCTACTCTGGAGGCTGAGGCAGGAGAATGGCATGAACCCAGGAGGTGGAGTTTGCAGTGAGCCAAGATCATGCCACTGCACTCCAGCCTGGGTGACAGAGCGAGACTCCATCTCAAAAAAAAAAAAAAAAAAAATCCTGAGTTAAACTTATTTTCTTTGAAAACTTTGTAGGCTTTATTCTCCTGAATTATATTGTATTTCTTGTGATTTACTTATTTTATTCATTAGTTTGAAAAGTTTATTTATATTGCTCTAAGTAGCTAGAATTTATTCATTTTTATGTTCCATAGTATTCCAATGTGTTAATAGTCAAAGTTGATTTATCCATTCTACTATTAATAGACAAGTGGGATGTTTTTCTTTGGTAGCCAAAACAATACAAACAATGTTACTGTGAACATTCATATTATCTCCTGCAGTAAATGTGCAAAAGTTTCCCTAGCATCCAGACCTAGCCAGGGAATGGCTAGATCATAATGTGTGCCTACTTTGGACTACATTAGATGATGTCAAACTGTTTTCCAAAGTGGGTATAACAAATTCCCACTCCCACTAGCAGTGTAAGAGTTATCATTGCCCCCCTCTTCACAGTCCTTCATCTTATCTGAGAGTATATATAACTGTTTTATATATATCAGCTTGAGTATATATACATTCATTCTAATTGATAGAGCAATAGAAAGACAGAGGGAGAGAAAGAAAAAATAGGTAACTCATTGTGATATTCAATAGTATTTCTTGGCGGACTTTTTTCTTTTCTGAAGTGCTTGTTCAAGTCTTATGCCCACTTTTCCATTTGTTTTTCTGGTTTTTAAATTGATTTCTCAGTTTTTCATATATTCTAGAGATATTCTTGATATTATGTATTTAACTTGTCTCACATGCTGGCTAGTCTTTTGCTGTCTTTACTTTCTGGTTACTTTAATATAGCCATATGTATTCTTTTTTATGATTAATGCGGAGTAGGTCACCGACCACCAAAATCTCTGTTATTCATAGGAGCAGAGCTACACTACAATTTCCCAGACGACCTTGCCATTAGGCAAGACCGTGTGCCTAAGTTCTCTCCAGTGGGATGTGAACAGAAGTCATATGAGCCTTTCTCAAGCCTGGCCCTTAGAAAACTTCTATTATATTTGAATTCTGCGATGCTCCTTTTTATTTGTCTGGTGGCCTGAAACAGCCACACCCAGGTTATCATTGGAAAGCTACCTGATAAAGAAAGAAGCATGGCCTTCAGCTTATACCCATTAAAAATTGACCCAAACACCATTCTTTCATTGTTACAAAATGAAATGAACTTTTTTATCTGTAAGCCACCAAATGTGGCTATTTGTAATATACAATCTTACCTTAATTCATATAATTAGTGTCATTTTATCTTGTTTTAAAAACTCTTCCTAAGCCACTAGCAATAAAGATATTTTCTATGTTATCATCTAAAAACATTACTGCATGTCTTTCATATTGCGTATTTAATCCACACCCCCGGAGTTTATTTTTTGTGGATGGTACAAATTGGAAGAAAATATTTCCAATAATTGGAAAATTTTTATTTATTTTTCCCATTATGAATATCCAGTTTCCCTAGCACAATTTATTGAAAAGTTTGTTGATTCACCACTGATCCATAATCCACCTCTGCCACATTTTAAATATCCATACAAGTATGGGTCTGTTGGAGTGTTTTCTATCCATGATATATTTACTGTATCAGATATATTTGTTTCTCTCTAAACCAAACCACACTTCCTGAATTTCTGTATCTTTATGAGCCTTTATACTTTGCTGTTTTCCTGAAGAGCACATCATATATTTCTACTTTAAAAAAAAAAAGTATTTAATTTTTAATCAATACATTTTAATTGCACAGTAAGTCTTCATTTAACATCATTGATAGGTTCTTGGAAAATGTGACTTTAAACGAAACAACTTACGATATGCTGTGGGGACTTAATTCTTGTTTATATCAGTCTATGGTAAAATGAGTTTTGTTTTCCCGTGCTTTATTTTGCTTAAAGTCTCAATTTTCAAAACCTTATTGACAATGTTAAATGAGGATTCACTATACATATTTATGGGTTATGATTTGATGTTTTGATACACATCTGTGTTGTTTAATGTCCAATCAGAGTGGTTAGTATATCCATCACCTCATCCATTTATCATTTCTTTGTGGCAAGAATACACAAAAGTCTCTCTTGTAGCCATTTTGTAATATACAACATTTTACTGTTAACCATAGACACACTGCTGTGCAATATAGAACCTAAGGTAGGAGGAATCAATTCAGGTGTTCTATATTGCACAGCAGAATTATTAACCAACTTTTTCCTATTCTCCCCCCTCTCCCAGTGTCTGGTAACCACTATTCTACTCTCTGCTTCTGTGATATCTTTATATTTTTAGATTCCACATATGAGTGAGATTATGCAGCATTTGTCTTTTGTGTCTGGCTTATTTTACTTAGCATAATGTCTTCCAGGTTTATCCCACATTTTTGCAAATGACAATGTTTTCTTCTTTTTATGAGGTTGAATAGTATTCTATTGTATCTATACCACATTTTCTTTAACCTTTCATCTGTTGTTGGATACTTAGGCTGATTCTTTATCTTGGCTATGGTAAATAGTACTACAATAAACATGGGAATGAGGATATCTCTTTGACATACCGATTTTATTTCCTTTTCATATATATACCCACTCATGGGGTTGCTGGTTTATATGGTAAGTTCTATTTTGTTTTATTTCAACAGGTTTTTGGGGGAACAGGTGGTGTTTGGTTACATGAATAAGTTCTTTAGTGGTGTGCACCCATGACCTGAGCAGTGCACACTGTGCCCAATGTGTAGTCTTGCATCCCCCACCCTCCTCCCAACCTTTCCTCTGAGTCCCCAAAGACTACTGTAACATTCTTGTGTCTTTGCATCCTTATAGGTTAGCTCCCACTTATAAGTGAGAACATATGATGTTTGGTTTTTCCATTCCTGAGTTACTGCTCTTAGAATAGTGGTTTCCAATTCCATCCAGGTTACTGCAAATGACTTTATTTCATTCCTTTTTATGGCTGAGTAGTATTCCATAGTGTATATATACCACATTTTCTTTATCCACTCATTGATTGATGGGCATTTTGGCTGGCTCCATATTTTTGCAATTGCAAATTCTGCTGCTATAAACATGTGTGTGCAAGTATCATTTTTGTATAATGACTTCTTTTCCTCTGGGTACATATCCAGTAGTGGGATTGCTGGATCAAACAGTAGATCTACTTTTAGTTCTTTAAGGAATTTCTGCACTGTTTTCCATAGTGGCTGTACTAGGTACATTCCCACCTGCAGTGTAAAAGTGTTTCATTTTCACCAAATCCACACCAATACCTATATTTTTTTTTGATTTTTTGATTATGGTCATTCTTGCAGGAGTGAGGTGGTATCACATTGTGGTTTTGATTTGCATTTCCCTGATCATTAGTGATTTGAGCATTTGTTCATGTTTGTTGGCCACTTGTGTATCTTCTTTTGATAATTTTCTGTTCATGTCCTTAGCCCACTTTTTGAAGGGATTGTTTGGTTTTTTTCTTGCTGATTTGAGTTCATTGTAGATTCTGGATATTAGTCCTTTGTCAGATGTATAGATTGCAAAAATTTTCTCCCACTCTGTGGGTTGTCTGTTAACTCTGCTGATTGTTTCTTTTGCTGTGCAGAAGCCTTTTAGTTTAATTAAGTCCCATCTATTTATCTTTGTTTTTGTTGCATTTGCTTTTGGGTTCTTGGTCATGAAGTCTTTGCCTAAGCCAACGTCTAAAAGGGTTTTTCTGATGTTATCTTCTAGAAATGTTATGATTTCAGGTATTAGATTTAAGTCTTTGATCCATCCTGAGTTGATTTTTGTATAAGGTGAGAGATGAAGATCCAGTTTCATTCTTCTGCATGTTATCACATTTGTTGAATAGGGTGTCCTTTCCCCACTTTATGTTTTAGTTTGCTCTGTCGAAGATCAATTGGCTGTTAAGTATTTGGCTTTATTTATGGGTTGTCTATTCTGTGTCATTGGTCTATGTGACATTTTTATACCAGTACCATGTTGTTTTGGTGACTATGGCCTTATAGTATAGTTTGAAGTCAGGTAACGTGATACCTCCAGATTTGTTCTTTTTACTTAGTCTTGCTTTGGCTATGCAGGCGCTTTTTGGTTCCATATAAATTTTGTTGAGGATTTTTGCATCTGTGTTCATCAGGGATACTGGTCTGTAGTTTTCTGTTTGAGTAATGTCCTTTCCTGACTTTGGTATAAGGGTGATACTGGCTTCATAGAATGATTAGGGAAGATGCTCTCTTTCTTTATCTTGTGGAATAGTGTCAACAGGATTGGTACCAACTCTTCTTTCAATGTTTTGTGAAATTCAGCTGTGAATCCATCTGGTCCTGGACTTTTCTTTGTTGGCAATATTTTTTAATACCATATCAATCTCCCTGTTTGTTATTGGCCGGTTCAGAGTTTCTATTTCTCCCTGGTTTAATTTAGGAGGGTTGTGTATTTCTAGGATTTTGCCCATCTCCTCTAAGTTTTCTAGTTTATGTGCATAAAAGTGTTAATAGTAGCCTTGAATGATCTTCCGTATTTCTGTGGTACCTGTTGTAATACCACCTGTTTCGTTTCTAATTTAGCTTATTCGGTTCTTTTCTTGGTTAATCTCGCTAACGGTCTGTCAGTTTTATTTATCGTTTCAAAGAATCAGCTTTTTGTTTCATTTATCTTTTGTATATTTTATTCTAATTTCATTTAGTTCTGCTCTGATCTCTATCTCTTTTCTTCTGCTGGGTTTGGGTTTCAATTGTTCTTGTTTCTCTAGTTCCTTGAGGTGTGACCATATTGACCATATATTGTCTCTTTATACTCTTTCAGCTTTTTGATGTAGGCATTTAATGCTATGAACTTTCCTCTTAGCACCACCTTTGCTGTATCCCAGAGGTTTTGATAGGTTGTGTCAATATTATAGTTCAATTCAAAGATTTTTTAAATTTCCTACTTGATTTCATTGCTGACCCAACAATCATTCAGGAGCAGGTTATTTAACTTCCATGTATTTGCATGATTTTGAGGGTTCCGTTTTCTTCCACTGTGGTCTGAGAAAGTACTCGATATAATTTCAGTTTTCTAAATTTATTGAGGCCTGTTTTGTGGCCTATCATATGGACTATCTTGAAGAATGTTCTATGTGCTTATGAATAGAATGTATATTCTGCAGTTGTTGAGTAGAATGTTCTGTAAATGTCTGTTAAATCCATTTGTTCTGGGGTATAGTTTAAGTCCATTGTTTCTTTGTTAACTTTCTGTCTAGATGGCCTGTCTAGTGCTGTCAGTGGAGTATTAAAGTAGGTGGATCTATTTTTAATTTTTTGAGGAACCTCCACACTGTTTTCCACAGTGGCTGTATTAGTTTACAATCCCACCAGCAGTGTATGTTTTCCTTTCTTCACATCCTTGACAACACTTGGGTTTTTTGTTTGTTTGTTTGTTTGTTTGTTTTGGTCTTGTTGATAATACCCATTCTAGCTGGAGTGAGGCTTATCCATTCTAACTCACTGTGGTTTTCATTTGCACTTCTCTGATAAATAATTTTGAGCATTTTTTTATATATCTATTGGCCATTTATATGTCTTCTTCTGAAAAATATATATTAAAGTTTTTTGCCCATTTTTAATCTGGTTATTTGGTTTCTGCTTGTTGTTTTGTTTGTGTTTGTGTTTGTTTTTCGGCATTTTTTGTGGGGCTTTTGTTGTTGTCGTTGTTTTGCTTTTGACTTAAGTTCATTATATATCCTGGATATTAACCACCTTTCAGATGTATAATTTATAATTTGCAAATTTTTCTCCCATTCCATAGATGGTCTTTTCATTCTGTTAATAGTTTTCTTTGCTGTGCAAAAACGTTTTAGTTTAATGTAATCTCGTTTGTCTATTTTTGCCTTGTCAACTGTACTTTTAAGGTCTTACTTTAAAAATAATTGCCCAGTTAAATGTTATAAAGTGTTTTCTTGATTTCTTCTAGTAGTATTCTAGTTTTTAGTTTTACATTTAAGTCTTTAATCCATTTTGAGTTCATTTTTTAATATGGTGAGAGGTAAGGATTTAGTCTCACTCTTCTGTGTATGGATATCCAATTATCCCAGCACCATTGATTGAAGAAATCATCTTTCCTCCAATGTGCATACTTGGTGCTTTTGTCATACGTCAACTTATTGTAGACGCATGAATTTATTTCTGGTCTTTCTATTCTGTTCCTTTGGAATATGTTTCTGCTGTTATACCAATACCAGGCTGTTTAGATTATTATCGCTTTGCAGTAGATTTTGAAGTCACATAGTGTGATGCCTCCAGCTTTATTCTTTCTGTTTGGGATTTCTTTAGCTATCAGGGGTCTTTTGTGGTTCCATATGAATTTTAGGATTGTGTATTCTATTTCTGTGAAGAATGTCATTTTTATTTTGATAGGGATTACATTGAATCTGTAGATCACTTTGGGTAATGTGGGAATTTTGACAATAGTAATTCTTTCAATCCATGAAAATTGGATGTCTTTCCATTTATTTTTATTCTCTTCAGTTTCTTTCATCAATATTTTATAGTTCTCAGTATAGAGATCTTTCACCTCCTTAGTTCAATTTATTCCTAGGTAGCTTAATTTTTGTAGCTAATGTAAGTGGAATTATTTTCTTGATTTATCCTTCAGATAGCTCACTATTAGCATATATAAATGATACTGATTTTTGTACATTGATTTTGCAGTGTGCACGCTACTGAATTTGTTTATTAGTCCTGACAGTTTTTTGTTTTTTGTTTTTTTGTTTTTTTTTTTTTGGTGGGATCTTTAGGGCTTTCTATATTGAACTGTAATTAATTTTTAGGTTAATTTGGAAGAATTTATGCATTTACCTATTCTGTCATCCAATTTTTGAATGTAATATATCCCTTTATTTAGTCTTTAATGTCTGTGAATTAATTTTTATAACTTTATTCACCCAGATATTTCACATCTTTTGTTAGATCTTCTCCTAGTTACTTCAGATTTTAAAGGTATTGTCTAATTTCTTTTTTATTTTAATTGATTTTTATTTTATATCTAGCAGTCTTGCTACATTACTAGAATATGGTGATGTATTGGAAACAAGGCTCTTTCTCATTGCTGATTTTAAACATTTAGATTGTTACCTTCATTGTGAGGTTGCCAAATGTCCATGGAATATTATACAAAATGTTCTCCCATTGCTCAGGTAGGAAGCTCTATTCAGTTATATAAAGTGCTGCCTACTCGACTTAACAGTAAGTTAATTAGGAATTAATATGGAGACTGCTGGCCTTCATGTAATCCATTATTTTCCAAATTTAGTTGACATCAGAATCACCTCTGGGGCTTGTTAAAGGATGATTGCTGTGCCCCACCTTCAGAATTTCTGATTCTGTAAATCTGCAGTGGGAATTTGCATTAGTAACAAGTCCCAGGTGAAACCAATGCTCCTCTTCTGGGGACCACTCTTTGAGAAGCACTGGTGTAAACAGCCAACGGAACAAGGATCCCCAGCAAAGTTTAATCGATGGGAGCATTCACAGCCAGAGTAGGTTGGAGTGGTGTGTATTACCTACTACTCAGGGCTTGGTTTTAATCCTGACATCTTAGAGCTAGTTTCTGCCACAGGTATGAGTGTTCAGTAAGCAGGGAAGGAAAATACACTCTGCTACTGTGTTTCCTGAAAGTGGGGAAGGTTTGGCTGAATCACGTCATGATTGGCTTGACCAAAGGATGTCCAAAGAGGAAAACATCCAGGGCACACAGGTGAGCAGGAAACCAATCACAGAGCAGGCTCAGCTAATAATCTTAGAACATTCAAGTGGATCCAGAGAAACATCAGAGGTGACAAATGGTGACTCTCCAACCCAACAATTTGAGTCCAGCAAGGTACTAAAAGGTAAGAAAATAGGATTGGCTTGACACTGGAGTTTTCTCACCTGGGGCTACTGCTAGCAGGCTGTCCCCACACCTGCCTCCCTTGCTCCCCCCCCCCAAAAAAGTTCTACATCGGTTCTAACTGGACATGCCAGAAAAGGCCTCATGAAGAATGTCAAGCTCCAGATAGGTTCTAAAGGGTCAGGAGGAGGCCAGGCATTGTGGCACACACCTGTAGTCCCAGATACTTGGGAGGCTGAGGCAGGAGGACCACTTGAGCTCAGGAGATGGAGGTTGCAGTGAGCCAAGACTGCACCACTGCACTCCAGCCTGGGTGACAGAGTGAGACCCTGTATCAAAAAAAAAAAAAATAGGAGGAGATCCTCGGGCAGAGAATGCTGGCAGAAGTAGGACAGAACAAGCAGTGGGATGACACTGGTCAATGTACTGCTGTTGGCTAATTCACGTTCAGAAAGACCAAGAGTAACTTTGGCCAGAAATGACTATTTGATTGGGGAACTTTGTAGGAGATAAGGTGAGAAGATTGGCTGGACTGGTATTTGGATGGTCTTAAATGTTGTAAGACTAAAGAGTTTTGAAATTATCCTGTGGGCAATTTGGCAATGCCAACAGTTTGAGAATGAGTGAAACAAAAGGGAAACATTTGAAAACTATTCTGACAGACTCCTATATGCTATTGAAAGGAAAATCCTGTTAGGACGCTATTGAAATAACCTGAGGATGACAGATAATAAAGACCTGAACTCAATTACATTTACTTCATTGATGAAACAGATATTGGCAATAAACTAGGTACTTGCTGAGAAGTACTACAAGTGGATAGAACCATAGGAAGAAAAACAAGACGCTATGTACTGGACACTGGGCAACATGCAAAAGAAATGCAAATAAGAATTTTTGTTCTCAGGAGTAATAGTTTTGTGGATACAACATCTTTTTTCGGCAGGATTGACATTGACCAAGGCATTTTCATTGTTCTCCTCTTAAGAGCCCTTTAGTAGACTTTTGCTTCTTTCATATCTATCTTCCCCTAACAGCTCCCTGGAATTTCTGATGGTGGTGATGTTGAATAGATTCTTCCTATAAATACTCAAGCCTTACTTGCTGGAAGTTTCCTAGGATATTGTTTTCTTTTTCTTTTTTGCTGAGTTGAATAACAAAATCATATATGAAACGGAGAATAGAAGAGCTGTAAGTCAATGAATAGAAGAACTGTAAGTCAATGAACAGAAGAGCTGTAAGTCAAAGCTCCCTTAAAATGATGCACAGGATGTCTATTTGTAAGTGGCATTGAGGCTCTCGGGTACCTTAGGAGAATTAGATCCAGCAACTTTGTTTCAGTGGGTAAGTTACAGCTGTGTTGATACAAGAAACACCAACTGCCAGATGGGAGCAAGCATCTGAGCTTCAGCTAACAATCTGTGGGCCAAACAATGAACTGATACCCACCATTCTGGGTTCTTAGCAAGGTCTCCCATTGCATACTGACTCTTACTGCTGGACTTGAGCAAATCAGATGGTAGACCGCAGCACAGACCAAAAGGCAGGCATATGGGTGGCATAGCACTGAGTTAACAGACATGAACTCCAGAACATTTTAATAAACTGAGTTACCCAAAGGCTTGGGCAGGGGGAATAAGACATTTAACAGGAGATTAAATAGATTCTTCTTACCTTCTGGTTTCCTGGAAAAGCCAAACCCAATCAAATTCCAGTGGCAAGAACAGGGCCACATGGATAATTTGGGGAGCATGGGAGGGGGAGGAATGCTTTTATATTAAAGGCAGTGTTTGTCTCTAGCATTCTATTACCTACAAACCAACGTGGTTTCAATTTAAGCTCCTGTTAATCTTGACTATTTCTTTCAAGTGTTTCTTATTTAAAATAGACATTCCACCCTGAACATTTTAATAACATTAACTGTCAAAGCCAGCTGTGATCTGTTTTCCTTTCAGTCCTCTACCAGATGTATATATTTGTGATTATTGATGCCCTATGTTTTTCTCCCTTTCCCTTATTAAATATATCATTAGTAAAATATAAGTCCAAAAGAAATTGCTTTTGGCTGATAATCTACTATGAAGGAGCGAGGAAACAATAGCCAGAGAAACTCACAGATCATGGCAAGTCAGCCATTCTCCCAAGAGGATTACATTGTTGCACTGGTACTTTAATGAGGAGTTACTACTTTATGATTTCTTCCATTGTCAGAGCAGATGTTTTTGCTACACAGGCCACAAAAGACAGAACAAGAAAGTGAATGTCAAGTTCATGTCTCAAAATAAACCATATGTTTAAATATAGGTTTAAAGGGTATTAAAGCACACGAACTTCAAAGTATTCCCAGAGAATGGCCAATAACTAGGTGGGCTGTGTTGGAATGAACCCAGAATAAACCATATTTAATGAGATGAGCATGCCTCCCTAAAGAAATCCTAAGAGCATCTTAATATAAGAGAAAATCAGATATTTTCCTTTCAGTATCCTAGCAGTCATGACTGCTTGCAAAATTCATCTTTGTGATGGATACTTAGTGTCATTGAAACCAATGAAGGCAAGTCTGAAAACAGCTAGTAGTCGGGAGACTTCAGCCTCTTCAATTATAAGCACTAGAGAACTGCTTGACCAAAGAAGAACTGTTCCTTTTAAGAACTCTGACTCTAATATTAGCATCCTACAGTCACACTGATCCACCTTTCTGAACTCACCATCCACACACTCCTCTACACAAGCTTTGTCCCTGGAGGGTCATCTACATACCATCATCTGATGTTACCCTGCTATTTCTGCCTCATCAACCTGAACTTTTTAACTCTCAGACGCATGCACCTCTTCCCTCTAACCCAACTCTAGTTAACCTTCGAGACCTATCTGGCTCACATTCCACCACTTCTGTGATGAGTTAAAAGACCACCCATTTCTAGGCTTGCAGGTCACATGTTGTCTGAACTCTCCATACAACATATCAAGCATATACTTGGAATATTGTCTAATATTTTTCTTACATTTATTTTGAAAAATTGTGACTTCCATATTAGTTTCAAATGGAAATACTGCAGTGAAATATATCACAAAGACACTATGTATAATGCTTATAAAGCAGCATGGTTTCCAAGTGATTGGCAATGTAATGTTAGTCTTGGCTCTTCCGTAGCCAAGACTAGAGATAACTAGTCTGATCCATGCACTAGCTTATGATAACGAGTACTGATAACTCATACTGATCCATGACACAATTATTACTGTCCAACTAATATTAGTATAAAATAGATTGGTTAGAAGGAAAAAAGTCATCAATAAGGTAGAATATTGGGTCAAATCTAAGAAGATAAAATTTTGTATTAACAATGTTAGTCCAAAACTGGTCCCAAAAACAAGTTTATGACACACATGTTAACAGTAGCATAGGTGACAAAGACTGAAAGATCGTAGACTTCTATAAACTCATAATGAGTCAGTCAATTTTGTGGCTGCCAAAGTCTTTGAATCTTGGACTGCACTGAAAGTAATATGTCCAAAACAGAGATGGCTGTCACATCCACTTGAGCCCTGTCCCATTCCGTGTTGCTCATACATGGAGTATGAAGTTTAGTTCTTTTAAAAGAAACATTCCAGGCACTGTGACTCATGCCTGTAATCCCAGTACTTTGGGAGGCCGAAGCAGGAGGATCACTTGAGCTCAGGAGTTCAAGATCAGCCTGGTCAACATAGGGATTCCCCGAGCTCTGCAAAAAATAAAACAATTAGCTAGGCATGGTGGTACATGCCTGTAGTCCCAGCTATTCAGGAGTCTGAAGTGAGAGGATCACTTGAGCCTGGGAGATACAGGCAGCAGTGAGCCATGACTGCACGCCTGCACTCCTCCAGCCTGGGCAACGGAGTAAGACCCTGTCTCAAGATTTAAAGAAACAGAAGCATATCCATCATACAGTCACCATAAGAGTAATGAAGAACATGAGGAACCTCGTGATTTCAGTCAAATGCAAAGAGGTCTTGGAACAAAGCTATCTTCAAATACTTACAGGGTTGTCATAGGAGTGAGAGAGATTAGACTTGTTTCAACTGGCTACAAAGGAAATAACTATAATAACTATGGAAGACATGACAAGACAGATCTAGGTTCAAAATAAAAACTTCTTTAGCTATTAAATCATCCCCAGACTGTCTAAACTATTTGAAGTTCCTTATTGCTGCAGGTAGTCAAGACACAGGCATCTAACCACCTGATGGGAATATTATAGATAGGAAGTGAACAGATAGAAGAAATCATCCAACCTTGAAATTCTCTTTTATGAGTAATGGTGGAAGAAAACCGTGTACGAAATGAAGTTCATTTCTTCTGATTTAAGTTTTCATGGAAGCCAAGTTTTTGGGTTTCCACATCCATCAAATCATACACATTACACCTAGAATGCGCCTTATTTCAGAATTGAGTAGATTTTTAATAACTCCTCCCTTTACCCTGAGAATGATAAGCATGAAAACATTGTTACCACTAACTTTCAACAATTTTCTCCCAAACAACATGGGATATTCCATGTGTCTTAACGAGACAGACTCATGTCTTTCAGAAGTTTCTTCACAATTCCTGATAAGAAAATTATACCTAGTCCCAGGAAACAACAGATACTGGTGAGAATGTGGAGAAATAGGAATACTTTTACACTCTTGGCGGGAGTGTAAATTAGTTCAACCATTGTGGAAGACAGTGTGGCAATTACTCAAGGATCTAGAACCAGAAATACCATTTGACCCAGCAAACCCATTACTGGGGGATATACCCAAAGGATTATAAATGATTCTACTATAAAGACACATGCACACATATGTTTATTGCAGCACTATTCACAATAGCCAAGGCTTGGAACCAACTCAAATGCTCATCAATGATAGACTGGCTAAAAAAAATATGACACGTATACACCATGGAATACTATGTAGCCATAAAAAAAGAATGAGTTCATGTGCTTTGTAGGGACATGGATGAAAATGGAAGCCATCATCCTCAGCAAGCTAACATAGAAAGAGAAACCAAACACCACATGTTCTCACTCATAAGTGGGAGTTGAACAATGAGAACACATGGACACAGGGAGGGGAACATTACACTCTGGAGCCTGTTGGAGGGTGGGGGGCAAGGGGAGGGAGAGCATTAGGACAAATACCTAATGCACGTGGGGCTTAAAACCTAGATGATGGGTTGATGGGTGCAGCAAACCACCATGGCACATGTATACCTATGTAACAAGCCTGCACATTCTGCACATGTATCCCAGAACTTAAAAGAAAATTTAAATATTGCCTGAACAAAAAGACAATTATACCTAATCCCCCACTCAGAACTAACCAGTGACTCAAACTCTGCCTAATATTTGTAGTAAACATTATTACCAAACTTAAGAATTGAGGTAGTCCATCTTTATTAAGGTTATGAGTCCCTATAAGCTGCATGTTAACACTAGAAGGAAAGTACTATTGTTACCATTTTACACAGGAGAGAAGTTGAAACACAGCGGTCATACAACTAATAAATGGTGGAGTTGGGATCTGAACCTACACATTGGCTGAGAGACTGGTGCAATTAACCACTAGCAGTTGACATTGTCAAATCTTTCCTGGATGACAATTCCAGAGTAAGACTGAATTTTAATGTAAGAGAGTCCTTCTATGATTGGAATGTCCTCTCCAAAATCCACACTGAAACTTAATTGCCACATAACAGCACTGACATGGTCAAAGGAGTCAGTTAATCCTCACAGGAGTTTGCCTCCTTTACCTCTTTCCCTTATCTCTCTTACCATCTCTCATCACATCACACCCTCTGCCATGTTATGACATAGCAAGAAGGTCCTCACCCAGTGGGACCCCCTCAATCTTAGACTTCGCAGCCTCCAGAACCATGAGCCAAATAAACTTCTTTACTTTATAAATTACCCAGCATGTGGTATTGTTATAGCAGCAGAAAACAGACTAAGATAATTTATACAACAGAGTATAATCTAAATGCTTGTATATACAGTTGACTATTATTTTCCCTTTGTCGTGAAAGATGTTCTTAATCTCTTATATATGTGACATTTTCCACAAATACCTGTAGTTAGAGGAAATTTTATTGAGATGTAAAGGTTGTAATATTAGTGATACCCTGAATTTTTAAAACTCCCTAGGGAGAATAAGGGGTTATAAAGACTGTACGATTTTACAATAATGAACATACTAGGAAAAAAGAAAAGTAAAGACCATTAGTTGGGTCACCAGTGACATTACTAAAAATTTGTATGCTTGGAAACATACCAATGAATTGGCAAACTTATAGATCTTGGGCTAGGCACAAAAGGAAGCATTTCTGGGCATCGATAAAAATAGAAAGTGATCCTAGAAAATAAACCAAAGAAAACATTTATCTAATATATACATAATGAATTAGAATATGTTGCCTTTTGATTGTACATATAACCCATGGACTCCTGCTTAATTCCCTTACTCTCATGTTCTACTCAAGTCATCACTAGTTGGACCACTGATATCCACCCAATAAGCATCAGTTCTCAGATGACATTAAAGACAGGAGGTAGCAAGTAAATTCAGTATCTTCACCCAGTGGAGCTCAGAATCGGGTCATCCACCCTGCAGGATAATTCGGAATTATCCCCATGATATATCCTTTAATTCTCTCCCCATAGCTGGACATCCAGAGCAATATTCTGATAATAAGAATACTATCAGAATATTATCATGTCCTGCTTTCCAGAATCTACTGAAAAAGATTCGTCTCCTATTCTGAGCTCCTGTTCCAACAACTCACACAGCCATTTTGTATTTGACCTCACTGGTCTCTTACCAAGGCTCCTGAGCATTGCTCCAAGTTGATACTTCTACTTCTGTGGTCTTGCCTTCTTCAGGGATACCTCCTATGTTATAGACCTGTTGGACTCCACTTGCCCTTTAGAAGCCAATGCTGTGTACCAACAGCGTATCCCAGACACCACGGGTAGTAGACACTGTTGGTGGCCCACCCAGATCCCCTTTACCCCAGCTCTGTGAGTGGTGTATGCTATAAGTAGCAGATGGTCCCATTTTAGAGAATTGCCCTTGGCCAGGAGAAAAACCTCTAGAGGATGCCTGGGAGGCTACGATCCCCACCCCTGGGGATATCCTGCAGCCAATAATTGACTCATATAAGGTAACAAATGCTCAGGCCTTTACCACAAAGCAGGAAAACTGTGAGATGTCATTAATGTTCTGGAGTTTTCCGTTGGCTCAAACTAGTCATTAGCTGAACCCACATCTTTGCTTGGCTACCTCTCCTGCTTTCTATACTTTTTTACAGATTTCTCCTGAGAGCTTTTTTGTCATTAAATCACTTACAATAGAATCTCCATCTCAGGTCCTGCAGAACCTGGCCAAAATGCAATGCTTTGACTGTCTGGATACCTTCTTTTCTGCCAAGCTCACTTTTCTGCACCTTTCTCATCTCTGTGGAGGGGTCTAAATGCTCCATTTTCATCCACTCTGCCTAACTCAGCCACATAGACATTACAGTCATAGCAATGACATTTAATTACATTGCAAAGACATCAGCCATGTAGACATCACAGCCCATGTCTCTTGGACAAATAACAATGGAAAACAACTACAAACATTTTCTCTCCCTCTGGAGAATACTGAGCATTCTTGAACATACTTTACCAAATAGTTTATCATAGATAGGTGCAATACCAATTAAAATTAACCTTTAACTTCAAAGATAGAGAAACTACGTATCATAAAGACAGTAGAAAATCTATTATCAGCAGAAGGTAACACAATCATTCAGTGACCACCCAGGAGCTGGTTTGATCTTTCTGGTCCACTTCTCCTCTTTTTTCTCTAATCCCTGAGATTTCCAGTGCTCTTTGAGAATAGTAGTCTGAATACACCTAAAACAAAATTTGTTGTGGGATTTTTTTTTTTAACTCAGCTTGTTAGGAAAATGATGGCTCAGAATGTGAGCCTATAGCCACGGTCACTGACTTTGTGTAACTTCTCTTTTTCTTGATGAACAAAACCATGCAAACACATTTTGGCCAGCTTTATTATTGAAAGCTAAATTGCTGGAATTTCTGCATCTAATGGTTTTAATGGTTCCCACATAAAAGGCATTTCCCTCAGCACAAGTCTCTGTTTGTTGCAATGAAAGTAACATAGCAAAGTGTTCTTTTACCAAGGGAAAATAATTAGGGTTACCTGATTGAGGAGTGGAGGGTGGTTATCCTTAGTGTTCACATGACCAATTAATGAGCACCATGTTGGTTATTTCAGCAGAGAGGATGATGCTGAACTTTGCCCTTTAGGTAGAGAGGGAATTGAAGAGAATGTTACTGCAAACATACTGTCAAGGTTAAGTGAAGAATCTCAAATGCCTATTCACACAAGGTAACGTGGCATGCGATTTTTAGGGAGGAAGAGGGAGATAGTAATAAAGCTTGGCAGGAATTATAAAATGGTTAATATTTTTGCCAAACTGTCATCAAAACAATAAAAAACACCAAAGTTCAAGGTTCTAATCCCTAGCGCAAATATAGCTAGGGTAGCAAGTCACAGTGAATTAGGATTGAAGTTTGAAAAAGAAAAGCAGGAGATTGTGAGTTAAGTCTATGGCATTCATATTTGTATCATTATTATTTCTTAAAACATATGAAGCTAAAGAAGAGATCAATTGGTTGTGTCTTTGCAAGAGGATATACAGTTCTAATTCAGGTAACCTAAAATAACATATTATTAGCTAACAGCTATTGATCACTTACTGTGTGTTAGACACAGCACTAAATACTTTCTACGGATTATCTTTTTAATCCTCACAACATCCCTACAGGGCAGAGACTATCATGGTACAGTGTAGTGTAGTGGGTTCTTAAACACGAGCATACAACAGAATCATCTCAAGTACCTCTTAAAAACAGATTTTTGGGCCGTACTCCCAGAGTTTTTGAAGGAGGTCTGGTGCGCAGCCTACAGGTTTGCATTTTAAAGATCCTGCCTGTGCTGAAGCTGCATGTGATATGCATAATAATAGCATCTATTTTGTAGGGGGCTGGGAATGCCCTTATGAACTAGATCATGAAATTCTTGGCCTATAGCAGGTACTAAGAAAATGTTTACCAAATTGTTTTACAGATGAGAAAAATTCAAGCACCTAAAGATGAAGTTAACCATTTCACAAGTAGCAACAGCAGGGTCTGCACCTGCACCTGAGCCTATCTCCAAGATGGTTTTTACTCCAGTAAACTATCTCTCAAATAATATTTTGAAAAAATATCTGATATACTAGTAGCAAGAAACAAGAAAGCAGTGGTTCTTTTTTTTTTTTTTTTGAGACGGAGTCTCGCTCTGTCACCCAGGCTGGAGTGCAGTGGCGGGATCCCAGCTCACTGCAAGCTCCGCCTCCTGGGTTTACGCCATTCTCCTGCCTCAGCTTCCCGAGTAGCTGGGACTACAGGCGCCTGCCACCTCGCCCGGCTAGTTTTTTGTATTTTTTTAGTAGAGACGGGGTTTCACCGCGTTAGCCAGGATGGTCTGGATCTCCTGACCTTGTGATCTGCCCGTCTCGGCCTCCCAAAGTGCTGGGATTACAGGCTTGAGCCACCGCGCCCGGCCAGCAGTGGTTCTTTACCTTTGGTTCACATCGGAATCAATGTGATTGATATTGATTCCAACGTGAGCCAAAGTTAAAGGAAATTAGGAAATAATTTTTAAAGCTACTGATGACTGAATCTCATTCCCAGAGATGCTGATATAACTGACCTGGAATGTGACCTGGGCACTGGGTTCTTAAACCTCCCTGGGTGATTCCAATGCAACCAAAGTTGTAAATCAGTTACATTCTAGAGCAGCAGTCCCCAACTTTTTGGCACCAGGGACCGGTTTTGTGGAAGACAATTTTTTCACAGATGGGGGTGGAGGGCGATGGTTTCAGGATGAAACTGTTCCACCTCAGATCATCAGGCATTAGTTAGAGTCTAATATGGGGTGTGCAACCTAGATCCCTCCCGTGTGCATTTCACAATAGGATTCAGGCTCCTATGAGAATCTAATGCCCCTGATCTGAAAGGAGGTGGAGCTCAGGCATGACACTTACTCACCTGTAGCTCATATCCTGCTGTGCGGCCCAGTTCCTAACAGGCCACGGACTGGTATCAGTCCACAGCCCAGGGACTTGGGAACCCCTGTTCTAGAGACGTAGACTTGCTATTCACTTCCCAAAAGGAGATTTCAAGTGGTGGAAACAGAATTCACTGACTTGAAGCTATTTCAATCTGATATTAAAGCACTAGTAAATATCAATTCCATTGTGGATTATTTTAATGAGAGAAATGTTCCTATAAATATATACAGTTAATCCTCACTTAATGTTATCAAGAGGTTCCTGAAAACTGTTACATTAGGCAAAACGACATACAGCAGGTCTTCAAATGACATCATTTAATTCAATGTTGTTTTGTCATATAACATTGATGAGGAAAAAATTGGTTTCATTATAGAGCATTTTGCTTAAAGTTACAGTTTCAGGAACCTATTGATGATATTAAGTGAAGACTTACTGTATGCACATGAATACAACAAAATAAAATTATTCTATGCCGTCAAAGGCATCCTAGTATATATTTGTACTAATATTATTATTCCAAGTTTCTAGTTCCAGGATATTACTATAAACCTCTCTGTAACGGTTTATGTTATACTTTCACTATAATTTGTGTCCTTCAACATTTGTAAAGTTTTGATATTCCTAACAGTGTCTTCTCGTGGGGCATTTAGTCTACTTTTGCCATTAATGTCTAATTTTTTACTACTATATTACCATAGGCAGAATTACAGCAATAAGGCTTATTGAATAGTTCATAATTTCTTGATATAGATTTGTAAATTTTTTTAAATTCAGTTTCCTTAAACTGAAAGAAAAATTGCCTCTTGAAATAACTTAAACCAATGCTCTTCCCATGGTTCTTATATTCCAGAACACTTGGAATTAAGATTTAAGTTAGTTTGTAAACATGGACTGTATAGTCCAGTCAACCTACTACCAAAGTGTACATATTTATTTTTTTAAAAGATTATTATGCCAAGCCAGAGTAATTCATGTTACCATTCCTATAGGCTCTGCATCTAAAAATTTCTTTTAAAAAGACATTCAATTTTTTTGCTTCAGTATAGAAGACTAAAAATACATTTCAACCTCCCCCCTTATCTTAAGAGATGACAGGATAAACCACATAGAAATGCATGCTCACAGGTACACATACACACACACACACAGAGTTGTGCTAAAAACAAGAAATATATAAATTAAAAATTAAACTATATTTTTAATTTGGATAATTCAACTATTGGTTAAGAGAGAGAAAAAAATCTGTACATGTTGATTTGGAATAAAATCCAAAAGATGGAAAGTATAAAAGGCAAACTGATGGAAAAATATAATAGAAAAATATGATGTTTTCATTTAAAAAAAACACTGTGTGTAGGTATTTATTTTAAAAGGGGGGCGAATTTTTGAAATACTCCAAGGGGCATATACCAAACTATTAGTACGGTTATCTGGGTTTGTGCAAGAATGATGATGGAAGGGGACCAAAAATAGTATTTTTAATTTATGTACTTATGACTCATTTGAATTTGCCAAAACAGGTATATATTGTACAATATTTAAAACAATAATAAAGATGATTTAGAAAAAAAACACAATTGAAGTCATAAAGAGTTATTTCCATGAAAATTTGGGAAACATACTATGGTAGAAAGAAATATCAATGAAACTGGAAGGAAAATACTTGGACTCTAGGATGTATAATACCTGTAATAACAACTTGCATAGTCTTGACTTAAACTCTTCAATATGTAGGGATCACCAAGCCATGCTAGTATATTAGAACTCCAGTCAAATTTCCTTTCATTGTTTAGGTAGTCAAGTTTCACATCATGAGGCTATAAACAGTTGAAATGTGTTTTGCACCATGTATGTCAACTGTATGTTTGATCTCATCTACACAATACCTCACTCCTGCCAGCAAAAGGAACTTATAAAAGGCACAACCAAGAAATATTTGCTTTCCTGGCTTTGACACTTCAAAATCAACAAAATATTCTATCAAAAAATAGTCCATATACCACCAAATTATTGTAACATAAACACTTGTGTTCAATTCTAAAATAAGTAACAAGCAAACCAGAAGGAAGGAAGGGAGGAAGAGAGGGGAAAAAAGGAAAGGAAAGCAAACTCAACATTCCATTTTATTGATATCCTGTATGATACTTTTAATTTGAGCCAGTTTTTGACATGATCAAAACTTCTTAGATTTCCTATTCTGGAATCATTGCTAGGAAAAGACAATTGCTTAGTTATAATAAATTATGTCCTTTGAGATGCTTGTTCCTAGACACCCCCAACAGCAATATAAAACAGCTTTGGTGTACTTGCCAGGTTGGGAGTGGTGCAGCTGAAATACTGTATGGCATATGCAATTTCTGATCTCTGCACTTACTTGTCAAAGCAAAAAAATGAAACAAAATCTTTGAAATGACACCGTGAAGCCCATTTTTCAATCAAGGACTATCTCCAAATGGAAAGAAGCTGGCTATACCATTTAACTACAATTTCATTTCTGATTTATATCTAGCCTGCCTGAAAGTTTGGAATATTATATGGCACAAGACTGGAATGAAGTAAGAGGGAGCTGGATAGTTCAATAAACAATAGTAAGTGCCTAATCCTCAAAGAAAATAGTTTCTTTAAAAATCACTGGCTTTTCTGTTAGACTCATCTTAAGTATTCCTGGAGGTAACTCTAGCTAAATACATCTCAAGGCCCTCCCTAATTATATAAGTTCACCCCTGTGTCCAAGGAACCATAGTGTCACAATGGAGAACTTTCAAAGAAAACACAACTTTCCATTAAAGATCTAAAAACAATTCCCAATAACTAACTTCAGGGGTAAAAACAAGAGACTGCACTTGATGTCTCTCCTATGGTGGGAGGTGTCAATATGCATACTGTTGCTTTGTTAAATTTATGAATTATAACATGACTTAATCTCCTTGGGGTAAGCCATTGCTCTCTTGACATTCTCAATGAGGCTACCCCTCAGGGAACAGAGTCTATTAAGACCTGCAGACCTAGCTGGCCAGACATTTGTAAACCTAGCTGGTTTGCATTTCCAACTAGATCCATGGGCCCAAGCGTCACCTTATATACTTCACAGTCCTTTGATTTTATCTGATTAAGAGAGGTGACACATGGTTTAAAGAGAAAAAGAACTCTGGATATTCAAAGCCAAGATCTAGGATATGCTCACTGAGAGATGCTCATCTTATTTGCATTAATTTTAGGTAAAATCAGAAAAATGGGAAAATGTAATGGAAAGAATACAAACTTGAGTTTAGATAGAAATAATTCAAATGCCAGTCCTATCTAATTTTCCATCTATCAAAAAGGGATTATAATAACTTGGATGGATGCTAGGGAGGGTTAGCAGTGTATATAATGCTTGACATAAAGAAGGTCTTTAATAAATGACAGCTATCATTGTTACTACAATTATTAAAGTGTGAAATTCAACTATTTTCTCTGCATCTAACTTTTGCTTTAAGAAAAACATACGCTGGGCGCAGTGGCTCACGCCTGTAATCTCAGCACTTTGGGAGGCCAAGGCAGGCGGATCACGAGGTCAGGAGATCGAGACCATCCTGGCTAACACAGTGAAACCCCATCTCTACTAAAAAAAATACAAAAAATTAGCCGAGAGTGGTGGTAGGCACCTGTAGTCCCAGCTACTCGGGAGGCTGAGGCAGGAGAATCACTTCAACCCGGGAGGTGGAGGTTGCGGTGAACCGAGATCGCACCCCTGCACTCCAATCTGGGCGACAGAGCAAGACTCTGTCTCGAAAAGAAAAAGAAAAATATAAGCTCCTCCCTCTAATATAATTATGCCAAATTAGCTGCCAGTTACCTGGATTCAAAACTCAGTCATAAGTCATATTCTAGGTAGAAATGCATATGAATTGCTACTTTAAGAGAGTTCAAAAATATGTCTTTTATGATGTAGGTTCCTTAGGACTCACTATCTCTGTTCTACCACACACCACCACCGTTCTTTATTGCCGCCACTATGAAATAAATTTCCTATGGGGTGTCTTGACATGAACTGTTTGGCCTTGTCTTGGCACCAATATATTATGTGAATATTAAGTCATCTCTTCTTTTTCTTTTGAGAACAGGACAATTAAAATAGTGCTACTTTCCTTTATCCCAATTATGAACTCAGACTGGCAGTGCTTTTTAGATGTTCTGGGTTGAATTGTGTCCCTCAACAAGATATTGAAATCCAAACTGCCAGTAACTATGAATGTGACCTTATTTGGAAAGGTACCTTTGCAGATAATCAAGTTAAGATGAGGTCATTAGGATGGGCTCTAATCTAATATGGTTGATGTCCCTATGACAAGGGGAAATTTAGACACAAAGAAAGACATGCACCCAAAGAGAACACCATGTGAAGATGGTGGCAGAGGCCCTTGGCATCTACAAGCAAAGGAATGCCAAAGATTGCCAGCAAACAACCAGAAGCCATGAAAGGGGCATGGAATAAGTTTTCCCTTGCAGCTCTCAGATGGCACCAACCTTGCCAGCACCTTCATCTTGGACTTCTAGCCTCCACAACTGTGAGACAATAAATAGTTGCTCAATCCACTCAATTTGTGGTATACTTTGTTACAGCGGCACTAACAAACTAATACAGATGTTGATTTTGTATAAGGTTTTTTAGTATGTTCATGCTAAGCTTTCTTATACTATTCTTAAAATTGGAGATATATATTAGAGTACTTGCATATCCATGACAATATGTCTACAGGCCACAAGGATCTATAGCTTCCAGTTTGAGAAACACTATAAAACAGAACTTGATAATATTAATACCACATGTTACATGTGTCCCTCCCCTTCTCCTGGAAATGTAGTCCAAAGGCAAAAAGACTCACATTAGAAGATCTTTGGCATTATGCCAGATTCATGCACCAACTATTCTAAAGGGCAGAGTTCGAAGAAAAAATCCTAATAATCTGCTTTTTTAAAGCAGTCACATCCATTACATTGCAGCCCTTCCCCACAGTCCAGCAGGACCACACACTGGTTACCATTTACCAATACAGCAATGAGTTACTGTAGCATTGGAGGCTGACACAGGTTTTACAGTCTTAAAGGAAAAATTTCCAAAAGCCAGGAAAAGATTTGAGAAGAAAATCTGATCTCCATCAGTTTGTTTCCTGCATTTAGCAGAAACCTGCTTATTTGTTTAGCTCTGGCCAGGAGATATTGCTTCCCTTGATTTTTTTTTTTTTTTTTTTAATATTCCAAATGCTTTGGTCTGAAGCCTTCAGGCTCTACTGCATTCTGTTTAGCCTATATTTAGAACAAAGCAAACACATGTGATTCTTTAGAACTAAGCACTTCTTCCAGTGGGCCCTGGAAAATTGCTAACCCCAAAATAAAACAATACCGCTTTCTTTAAATACTTCTGCTTACACTTACAGTGAGGAGATATTGACAGCACGTGTCAGTTTGAGTGACTGAAAATAAACAGGAGTGAAGAAAACATGGACTTTTGCTATTAAAGCCAGATTTATTTAAAGGAAATATGTGACAAGTATCATTATTTTCTCTAATAGCAATCTCAGGATATCTCACCCATGAAGAAAAGTTATGATGTCATTTGCATGACTTCTAAAGCTTTATTAACAAGCAGCTCTCCCAGATCTGATCCTACTGACCATTGATTCTAAATCAAGGCCAATGAGGAAAGGCAAAGACGACAGCCTGGTCTTCTGAGAGAGACAAGCTACAGTAAGACAAAAATAAACCACAAGCTAAAGTGACCCCATCTCTGCAAAGGTCTAAATTTACTCTCCACAAGTAGTAGCATCTACAAATGCTGGAGGAGTTCACAATGGGGCACGCTGTGCAAGAGCAGCAGGAAATTCCATCAAGTGGTCTTCACGTTTTTCCCACAACTCCGGACCTACTACAAGTTCAAGGTTATGAACGTGGGCAGAGAGTAAGAAGATACGTGTTCTCGCTCTGATCCCATTGTTGGGAGAGCTTTGAAAACTCACAAGTCTTCTAGGCCTCGTTCTCCCCATCTGTGAAATGATTGGCTTGGACTGGAGACTCTAAGGTTCATTTCAGTGTCACAGTGGGGTAGAATTCAATTATCCAACTCATATTTGCCAATTACATTTGCTTTGACATTGTCAAACCAGCCATTTTTCTATTTCTTCAATACTCCTTTCAAAGTTCAGGTTCAACCCTTATTGTTAGTTAACACTTTCATACATAAAATCACATACCATAATGATTTTCTCAAGACATCACAAAAAAGCTTTCAATTAGCTTTATCAAAATTACAAAAGTTTCTGCACATTTAAATTTTGCTTTAAAAATGGAAAAGAAAACCTAAACATATAGACATTAATATTAATGATGGTTATCCTCGGCATGATGAATACTGGCAATTTGTATGTTCTTCATTTTACACATCTAGATTTTCTAAAATTGTCACAATTAATGTGTATTATGTGTAATCAAGAAAAATAAACAGTACTTTTTAAAGGTCTGTTTTAAACAGTACCATAAATCATACTATCACTCAAATTCTCTCTTCTCAGAGCACTTGGTATTTTATATTTATCTGCACTATTATGACTAATGGTACTATAACGATATTATTTGCAGTTACTTTTTGCATTCATTTATTTTTAAACAACTTTGCTGAGATACATTTTACATATTTTTATAATTTATCAATTTTAAATGCACAATTCAATTTTTGCTAAATTTACCAAATGATGCAACCATCACCAGAAATCAGTTTCAGAACATTTTACCTCCCCAACAGGATGCCTCATGACCATTTACAGTTAATACCTTTTCCCAACGCAGCCTCAAGCAGCCACCACTCTGTTTGCCTTTTCTGAACATTTCATAAATATGAAATCATACAATATGATGATGTTGTCTGGTTGCTTTCATTTCATATAATGCTTTTGAGGTTCATCCTTAACGTAATATATGACAATTGATTCGTTTTCATTTGTTAATAGTATTCCATTGTATAGATTTATGGCATTTTTTCTATCCATTCACCTTCCAGATGTTATTATAATTTTTATTAATATTCATTTTTAACAACATTTTTATTTCTACCATAGTGCTTTCCTTCTCCCTCCCTCAGTTTTCATTATTTATCAACTTTGTCACTCTAGAGTACAATGTCAAGCTATGTTTCTTTTTTCCAGGCTGTTGGAGAACTGAGGCTTCTTGCCAACAGGTAGAACTAACCTGCCAGCCACATAAATGAGCCTTCTGGAAAATAGATCTTCCAGCCCTGGTTAATTTCCAGGTAACTCTTGACCATAACTTTATGAGATGCTCCGAGTAGAGTCACCCATGTAAGCAGCTCTCAAATTCCTGACCCACAGAAATCAGGTGAGATAATAAGTGCTTGTTTCTTTAAGTCACTTAAGTTTGGATAATTAGTTATGCAGCAATAGATAAATACAGACACTAGGAAGTCTTATGTCTTCCAGAAATTAATAGAATCTTTGTTTTGCTTATATCTTCCTCCCTCCCTCCCCATCCACTTTCAGCTTTATAAATTTATTATTTTAATATTTCACTGCCTTTTTAATAGGTTCAGAGAAGGAGATGAGAATACTTCCACAATGTCCATTATCTTGAACCATACAGACCTCAGACTATTTTTGTTTAAATGATGCACACTTTCCTTAATGAAATCTCAACATCAACTGCTGGGAGAACCATTTTATCTACATTATAGTTGTTGGTCACCATCTATCCTTTGTACCTACTGATGACCTACTTTCTTTCTTTTTTCTTTTTCCTCTTTATTTTACATTTAGAGGGTACATATTTAAGGTTTGTTTTTACCCAAATATATTGCATGAGGCGTAAGTTTGGGGTATGAAGGATCACATCACCCAAGTACTGAGCACAGTAGCCATCAGTTAGTTTTTCAACCAGTGCCCGCTTTCCTCTCTTTCTCCCTCCCTTCTCTAGCAGTCCCCAGTGTCTATTGTTGCCATATTTATGTCTATGAATACCCAATGTTTAGCTCCTACTTATAAGTGAGTACATGTGGTATTCAGTTTTCTGTTCCTGCATTAATTCACTTAGAATAATGGCTTTCAGCTGAGTCCATGTTGCTACAAAGGACATGGTTTCATTCTTGTATGGCTGCGTAGTATTCCATAATGTATATGTACCATATTTTCTTTATCTAATCCCCTTTTAATAGGCACCTAGATCAAGTCCATATATTTGCTATTATGAATAGTGCTGCAATGAACATGCAACTGCACATGTCTTTTGGTAGAACAATTTGCTTTCTTTTAACAATCTACTTTCTTGAAGTAATAAGAAAATTTGTTAAAATTCCTGAAGAAGTTGGAATGGAACAACTATGTGGACATGAAAATCACCTGGGAAAATTAGCATCTAAAATGCTAATTTTCATACCTACTCATAAAGTTTATTATATGGGAAAGTTTTGGTGCATTTTATAGCAATATCATAGACAATGGAATAGATAGTCCAAAAATAGAACAAACTAACCACAGAGTTTTAGTACATGGTGACAATGACATCTTAAATAATTAGGTTAAAGATGAACTTTTAATAAATAGTGCTGGGCCAACAGGTTTACCAATTGAAAATAGATAAGACTAAATCCCTATCTCACACCATAAGAATAAGACTACTATTAAATCAGGGATCTACTATAAAAAAACAGATTATACAAGTACTAGAAATAAGCATGTATAAATTCTTTTATAACTTGGTGATAACAAAAGTTTTTCTAATTATGACTAAAATACGGATGCAATAAAAAATACCCCAGATGGTTCTGTTTCAGATTATCCCCAGAGGTGATGCATAAAGATACCATAAATAAATGTAGCTGAGAAGTATATTTGTGTATCGTGTCTATTAGGCTTATGGTAAAAATTGAATTGAATTTTTATGATTTGTGTTGTGTACTGTATTTGTAGAAACTTTTTTTTTAGTTCCTAAAAAGACAAGGCATCTCCTATTCATTATGTCACTCTTGACTAGACCATTTATTTAAAATCTCCTTACCTTAGCCAGGTGGAACTCAAAACATGGTTTATCCAACATTTGTCTTGGTCAGGTTTTGCTTCTTCTTTCCTTTGAGCATTTCCAACATGTCTGACAAATGGTCTCCTTCTCTCACACCATAAATGGCTTGTTCTATAGTCAAGAGAAGCTTCTGAGGTCTTACAGAGATAAAAATTTCTTACCTCCTCTGAGAAAATGTCAGCCTCCAACAAAACAAAACTTGTCACTTGAATTCACCAACCAGGCAAGAAAAAAAATCACTCCTCCAATTCCAGTCAATGCTTAGTAGAAGAAGAGAGGATAGCTTTTTACCTAAGTATTATTTTCAAAGCAGCGAATTGTACAGCTTCACACTTAATAATATAATTACAGTTTACAAATATACTTGTAAGACTTGCCAGAATTCACTTGGTGAACCAGCAACATCACCACTTAAGGTTTCCTTAAAGGAAAGGACATGTACTTAGAAGTGACTAGCATTCCAAAATATTACAATCACCAGAGAATTGAATCCCATATTTGTAAATGCCCTTTATGTGACAACCAACTGCTGAACTGCTGAATCAACTTGCTACTCTTTAGTAGCTTCATTTTTTTTATCATGCTTCCACTATGACTCTCTAGGAAAACCTCTTATCTTAGATAAAAGTAAAGACATTTGTCATTGTCCCATTGGTCATTGTGAAGGAGAAAGCCTCTCAGAAGTAGTAGAAGCTATAAAACAAGCAATTTTTCATGGTGTGAGGTTAAGGATACAACTTCTTTTTCTTTTTCCTTATGGATAGCTGATTGCCTCAGTGAACAATTCATTCCATTCTCACTGATATCCATTGACAGCTCTGTTATATATAGGACTTTATATGAATTCTTCCCCGTTCTCTTCTTGTTTTTCTCCTTGTTTATCCTTGTACCATACCACTGTGTCTAAATTAAGTAGTTCTACAATAAATCTTGATATTTTAAAGGGTAAGTCCTCACCCCACCCCACTACACCCGTCCACGCACACTTTACTTATATTCTTTAGGAGTCTCTTGGCTATTCTTAACCCTTTACTCTTCCATACAAAGTTTAGAAACAGCTTGTAAAGCTCTGCAAAATAGCTTGCTGTGTTTTCATTGGAACAGTACAGGATCTGTAGATTATTTGGGGGAGACTTGATATCTTTAAAATATCAAAACTTCCCTTCCACAAACATAGTATATTCTCTACATAGTTTTTCTTTAATGTCTTTCAAAAAATTGTATACTTTTCTTCAAAAGGTTCCTTACTGAATTTAGATTTAATTCCAACTATCCTATATGATATCATCTATCATCCAGAATAGATAGTAGAGATAGACAGAATGATTGAGAGATAAAGAGATATATACACATACATAGGAGAGAATTACTATGATAAAAGTCACCTTTTGAATTTTATGTTTTATTTTCTGTTAATATATAGAAATGTCAATTACTTTATATATTAATTTGGTGTCCAGCATCTTTGTTAATCTCTTACTATTTCTAATCATTTTCCTATTGTTTCTTGTGGATTTTCCAGTAGACAATCATAGCCTCTGTGGACAATGGTATATTTGGTTCTTCCTTTCCAATCTTTGCACCATTTATTGATTTTTCTTCTGTTGCCATACTCACAGTTGATTTTGCTTAGTGTCTGCCTAGTACATCTTCCATCCCCTTTTTTAAACTTCCTATGCTCTTAAATTGTAATTACATAATATGGAGGCAATATATTGCTGGGTTCTGTTTTCTACACATATATTTTTAGAGAATCTAGGTCTTGCTATGTCGCCCAGGTGAATGCCGTGGCTCAAGCAATTCTCCCACCTCAACCTTCCAAATAGCTGGGACTACAGACATGTGTCAACATGCCCAGTTCAGACTATTATTTTTGAATTGGCTAAAACCATTTATTTAATTAGTAGTGTATTTGGATTTATTACTACTATCTTATTTTGTGCTTTTATGTTTTCATTTTCCCCTTTCTTTTCTTACCTTCTTTACTATTAACTTTTCACCCTTGGATTTTTTCCCCTATTACTTTTTCTCTTTAGGGATTGCCCTAAATACTGAATAAGGAAATTTAATTCAATATAATATAGTTAATCAATATATTTATCCATGAGACCAAAACAGTGCCTTAGAATTATTTGCCACTTATTTCTCTTTTCATGTTTCTTATTCACCATTTTAGCTTTATCTTATTTTTCTAACATATAAATTATTCATTTATGTAGTAAATGTTTACTTAGATAAACATGTACCATATTTTTGGTGTGCAGCTGTTTGCACCAAAAGAGCTTCTATTTGAGATTTTTACTTTTCCTGAAATGCATATTTTAGAAATTTTAATTGAAATGTATAAATAACAAATTTTTATATTGATTTTTTCTTTGTCCTACACAGATGGGTTTATAGGATGTTCAGTTTTAGATTGGCAGTAATTTTCTCCCAGAAAGTTGAAGATATCATTCTAGGGTTTTCTGTTTCATATTGCTGCTGTCAAAAGTCAGTTTGTAACCTTATTTTTGGCATTTGTAAGTAGTTTCACGTTTTTCCTTGGCTGCTTTTAAAATAATTTTCTTGTCTTTGGTCTTGCAGTTTTATATTAATGTATCTAAGTATAGGTTGCCTTCTATTTATTCTGCTTGAGATTCATTGGGCTTTGTGAAACTGATAATTCATGCCTTATGTCGATTCTGGAAAATAGTCATTATCTCTTCAAATATTGCCTTTTTTCCATTATTCCTGTTTTATTATTCTAGAAATCCATTTATAAGCATATTAGATATTTTCATTATTTAATCCTTTTCTTCTACACTTTGTATATTTTCTATCATTTTATCTGTGTCACTTATTCATTTTTATATTCTAGTTTATTTTTTCTACAACAATACATGATATTGTTTAGCATTTCATTAAGTTTACAGTTTCAATTATTATATATTTCAGTTGAATTCAGTGAAAAATTTTGCCTGGTCATTTTGACAGTCTCTCGTTCTCATTTTTATCCTTATGATCCTCTGGCCTCCCTGATGGTAGTTTTTTCTCTGATCCATTTGGTGATTTTTGGTGTTAAATTCATGCTCCTAGGAACTTTGTAATGGGAAATATTTATCTGATGGACCTGATAAAATGTCATTTTTCCAGAGAATATTTGAGTTTGCTAACACCAGATACTTGGGAGAAATGCCAATCTGAGATCATCATAAATTTAGATTTTTTAAATTTTTTGAGTAACTATTGCCTGAGTATTTTCCAAAACTGACATAAGACACCAAAAAACAGACTCAATAAGCTCAGAGAACATCAAGCAAGATAAATACCAACATACACACACTCACACACCTATACACAAACACAATGCTAGGGAAATCATATTCAAACTGCTGAGAATTACATATAAAGAGAAAATATTAAAGGCAACCAGAGGAAAAAGACACATTGTCTGCAGTAGAATAAAGATTTCTCATCAGAAACCATGCAAGCAAGAAGGCAAGGGAGTGGCATCTGTAAAGTACTGAAACAAAAATCCTGTTCTGATTAGAATTCCAAACCCAGAAAAAATACCTTTCAAAAGTGAAGAAGGAAGAAAAACTTTCTTAGACAAAAACTAAGAGAATTCACTGTTACCAGAAATACTCTACAAGAAATATTAGAGGAAGTAATATAACAGTTAAAACAGCCCTAAACAAAGAAAGAAAAAGTACTTGAAATGAAATAAATGAAGGTAAAATAATTTTTTCTTGTTTGTAATTGCTATATGAGAAAACTAATGCAGAAATAGTGATAATTTATGTACATTTATAGCATATGCAAAAGTAAAACATATGGCAATATTAACAAGTCTTCATTTCTTCATGAGAAAGATGAATTGGTAATATAGTGTTCTTCATACTACATATGAAGTGGTATAATATTGCTTGAAGGTTGGCTCAGATTAATTAAATGTATGTTGTTAACCCGAGGGCAATCACAAAAAAAAAAAAAAAGTAACAGGAGATGTAAATAACAAGTCAATAGAGGATATAAAATGAAATGATAAAAATACTTAAGAGAAATAAAAAAAGAAACTAAAAAACAGCATATGGAAAAATAGAGACAAGAAGATAGTAGATTGTAATACAATCATATTGGTAATCACTTTGAATGTGGATGATCTAAACTCCCAGCCAAAAGACAGACATTGTCAGACTGAGTATAAAAGCAAAATTCAACTTTATTTTACTTCCAAGAAAGAATGGGCCCATCATGATTAAAGAAGACAGGGAAATCAGATGGTGTCATATAAAAAGCTGATTACTGACCCAAGCCTTTGGTATTTCTTCCTAGCTTCTCCAGATCTATGTGTTCCACCCAAATTATGTAGGTAACAAGACAAAAGAAATCCCCTAAGGGGATCTTATCAAAAACTAAAAATAGTTAAGAAATTACTTTGACTCACATACTTTCCCTCTTCCATCATTAACCTACAATTCAGTAGGATATTACTAGGCATTTATTTCATTTCCTTTCAACAGAACTTATGTCAAAGTTTATAAATGGTTTATGTAAGATCTTTAAAAAAAACTTTTGGTTCAGACTCCTAAACCTTAAGGAGTAGTCTATGAATAGCTGGCACAAGAGAAGTAAATTAGCAAAGACTTACAAACCTCATGTGAAAGAGTCACAGACAGACACCTGATCAATTATGTCACATAAAATTAAAGAATTATCCTTTCAGTGGAATATAATCACAGTGATGTTTTTATAAATGAAGAAGATGGGTTCCACATTTCTTTGTCAGAAATAATAACTAGAGGTAGAAATCCTAAAATCCCATTATGAGACTTGAGTTAAGGAGAATTATGGATAGAAATTGTTAGGTATAAACTGAAGTAGCATCAAATGTTTCAGTCAACTTAAAAATACCTGTGTGAGTTCAAGGATGGGGAAGTGAGGACCAAGATACTGAAGCTTCTGAGAGCTGAAGGGGCTAAATTGTGTTCAGGAGGAAAAATAATTAGAAAAAAATAATTGCAAACACTTATGATATACTATTCAGTTACACTGACTTATTTAAGAAAAGGAAAAAAAAAGTCTTGAAGGAATGACTTTTGAGTGATCCCCAGGGTACCCTTACATCTTTATATTTCTCATGCTTTATCTTAATAATTTACTTAATTGCTCATTTCCCCTGCTAGGCTGTGAGAGCTATCTGAGAAGAGCTATATCATTCATATTTCCCCAGTGTATCCTCTGACTTTGTTAAATGAATGAGAACATTTGCAGGATGGGAAAGACATGTCATATGTATTCTGCCTTCCTCATTATCCACAAGTCACTCTAAAATAGTTACATAAGAGTAATCATCAAGGTCACCTAAGTAAAACTTGTATGAGACACTCTGCTTCAAATAACCCTCAAAAAACAGCCTCAAGTTCTTCATTCTACGACTAAAATTCTGTAAACAAACAAAAAGAAAGAAAAACTAAAACTTCAAGCACTGTTGTATTTTGGTAGATAATTAGCCAATCAACCACTGAAGATAAAGAACATCTCTCTGTATTAGTCAGCTTTCTGTTGTAATTATGCTGCATAACAAATAACCTGATGAACTCAGTGGTTCCTAACAAACCTTTCTTTTGTTTCACTTTAATGTCTGTAGGGTGGCAGGGGTTAATCTGATGTCATCTCAGATTCACTGTGTTTAGCTTTGGCTGCCAGCTGAGTTTAAGTTTTTACCTCATGGTTAACCAGCATATAAACAGGATGGGTTCTCTTCATGGAGCATAAAAGAAGTGGAAGAAGTCAAGACAAATATTGTAAGCACATTTTTACCCCAGGCTTACATCATATTGACTCCCACTCCTTTAGTAAAAACAAGTCGTGTGGCCAAGCCCTGTAACAATGGAGCAGAGAAATACACTCCAGATATTCTAGGGGGAAATAGTACAACGTCCCATGACATAGGGACTGAGCATGTAATTCCATAACAGACAGGTGGTGAAGACTGAGAACAATACTCAGTATATTACTCAGAACTTTCCTGTTTTTGCAAGAGAAAGAAGAGAATAAAATGCCACCGTATATCTAAGGATAGTTAGAAATGTGCGAAGCTGCACATTTTGAAGAAATAGTTCACAGACACCACATTTTAACCTAAGATAGACTCTACTTTCTTTCCCTAGATAAATACAAGTCATGTATGCCCTAAAGCCCTTCTTCCAGTTCCTTAGACATAACATGCTTTTGGACGGGTTAAGACTACCCTTTGCTAGAAACATTCCTACCTTTACTCTTTCCTAGCTAATTCCTTGTTTCTGCTGACATGTTGACTTTACCCACCATCTCCAACTTAAGTAAGAACACCATTATAATCTTTTACTGGAGTTTTATTCTGCTATATGGTGCTCATCTCAATTTGCAAATGTGTGATTTTGTTTCAATGCCTTCCCTCACTGTGAGCCACATGAAGGCTACACCACAACCATGTTTCCACCACTGCAGCAAACATTAACCTTAGAAGAGGATAGACAATAAATAAATATTTGTTGAGTCAGTAAATGGACAATTTATTTTCAAATGGCAATTTTTGTTGCCAAGTTAAATCTGAATTTCAATCACACATGCTAAAGCAAACATCTTCCCTGAACTAAAAGGACAGCCACATATTGTCAAACATGCTGGCTTAGAAATCCTTTAGCATTGCACTGTCCAATATAGTAGCCACTGGTCATGAGAGGCTATTTAAATTTGCATTTACATTAAATGTAAAATCCAGTTTCTCAGTTGCACTAGACACATTTCCAGTGCTCAAAAGTCACATGGGACTAGTGGAGATCATATTTGACAGCACAGATAAAGAACTTTACAGAAAGTTCTTTTGGACAGTTATCCCATTCTGTTGGAATGCTTTGGAGGAATCATTCAAATATACAATCAAATTCTCTTCTTTTAAGGTATTCTAAAATAGTGTGAAGCTTCCCAAAACATCTTATTTGTAAAAATCTGTTTATAAACTTTGAGGCTGTGATTCATCATATTTGAAGCACTCTTGCCTGGCACACAACTCCTTAAATATTTTTAATTAAACCAAATAATTTTACATTTTTAAAAAGTATTTTCCAATAATGTTGACAAAAAGGATGTTCTAGTTTACTAAGTCTAACTCATCATCTGCTGTTACTAAAATCAGCTCAGCCAGGTTTGCAAACTCCACAGAGTTATCTATGATTCTCTCTCCTTTTTTGCCCATTATTAGCTTGGGGCAAAAGTAATTGCAGTTTTTGCATTGTTGAAATTTGCTGTTTGATATTGGAATTCTTTTTAAAATGTGGTTATGTTATACATAATTTTAATGAGCATTTCTCACTTTTTTTTTTATAATGACATTACTTGCTTTTTGCTTTATGTTTGTTTTAGACTATGGAAATCATGTTTAAGACAAAAAGCAAATTTGAGCGATTTTCTTATTCGAGTTCAAAATGGGTCGTAAGGCAGAGGAGACAACTTACAACACCAACAACACATTTGGCCCAGGAACTGCTAACAAATGTATAGTGCAGTGGTGGTTCAAAAAGTTTTCCAAAGAAGAGAGCCTTGAAGATGAGGAGCATAGTATCCAGACATCAGAAATTGACAAGCACCAATTGAGAGCAATCATCAATGCTGATCCTTTTACAACTACACGAGAAGTTGCCGAAGAACTCAGCGTCACCCATCCTATGGTCATTCAACATTTGAAGTCAATTGGAAAGGTGAAAAAGCTTGATAAGTGGGTGCCTCATGAGCTAAGCGAAATTCAAAAAACAAAAAATGTTGTTTTGAAGTGTCGTCTTCTCTTACTCTACACAACAACGACGAACCATTTCTCTGTCTTTTTCTTTTTCTTTTTTTTTTTTGAGACAGAGTCTCGCTCTGTTGCCTAGGCTGGAGAGCAGTGGCATGATCTCAGCTCACTGCAACCTCTGCTTGCCGGGTTCAAGCAATTCTCCTGCCTCAGACTCCTGAGTAGCTGAGATTACAGGTGCCCACCACCACACCTGGCTAATTTTCGTATTTTTAGTAGAGACAGGGTTTCACCATGTTGACCAGGCTGGTCTCGAACTCCTGATCTCAGGTGATCCACCCACCTTGGCCTCCCAAAGTGCTGGAATTACAAATATGAGCCACCACGCCCAGTCTCATTAATCATTTCTTAGTAGGAATTGTGACACATGATGAAAAGTGGATTTTATAGGACAACCCGCAACAACCAGCTCAGTGGTTGGACCTAGAAAAAGCTCCAAAGCACTTCCCAAAGCCAAACTTGCACTAAAAAAGGTCATGGCCACTATTTGATAGCCTGCTGCCAGTATGATCTACTACAGCTTTCTGAATCCTGGTGAAACCATTACATCTGAAAAGTTATGCTCAGCAAATTAATGAGATGCACCCAAAACTGCAAGGCCTGCAGCCGGCGCTGATCAACAGGAAGGGCCCAGTTCCTCACAACAATGCCCAGCTGCATATCACACAACAAATGCTTCAAAAGTTGAACGAATTGGGCTACAAAGTTTTGCCTCATCTACCATATTCACATGACCTTTTGCCAACCAACTGCCAGTTCTTCAAGCATCTCAACAACTTTTTGCAGGGAAAACGCATCCACAACTAGCAAAATGCAAGAAATGCTTTCCAAGAGTTCAAATCCCGAGGCACAGATATTTACGCTACAGGAGTAAACAAACTTATTTATCATTGGCAAAAATGTGTTGATTGTAGTAGTTCCTATTTTGACTAATAAAAATGTGTTTGAGCCTGGCTATTAAAATTCACAGCCCAAAACCGCGATTACTTTTGCACCAACTTGGCCTTAACTCAGACGTGTCAACTATTGTCTCCTTACTTCTCTCTGTGTGTCTCTTTTTCTTCATATATGCCATGGTATCTGCAGGTGAGGCTCTTTTAAGCTCTTATTTGGATGATTTGCAATTGATATTACTTCTAGACACTCCCCTGCCAGTCCATTCTATAATCAGCTGTCAATTAAATAGGACCTTACTGCATCACTTTCCTGCTCAAGTAATGTTCAAAGATACTTATTAGCCAGCATTTAAGACTCTTGACATTCTGTTCTCAACTTACCTTCCTAATAATCCTAATAATATTACCCCACTCCTAACTTCTGCAGCCAGATTCATATACTCACTCTCTCCCAAGCACACCAAGGCCATTTCAGCCTCAGCACATTTGGTCTCACCAGTTCCCTCAGTGATTGTTCCTTTTCTTCCTCTATAACTTCCTCAAATGTCTCTCTCATTGCCTCTTCTTTTTAATAACTTTTGAAACTGTGCTTATTTATATTGTTCTTTTGGGTCTGAATCATATACTCTTCCTGTCATCTGTCATATTATATCATCATCATAAATATTAGTATCATCATAAATGGAGTTTTTTGCTTAAATAGCAATATGTTAACATATCTTTTTCTCTCTTGACGTAAAATAAGCTCTTAAGAGTAGATATTTTGTATTACTTCCTTTATCACCCCACAGAAGTTAGGACAACATAGTACTACAGAGACAGAGAGAAATAGAGAGAGGGAGAAGGGGAGGGAGAGAGAGAGGAGAGAGAGGAAAGATAGGGAGAGAGACAGAGGGAAAGAGAAAGGGAGAGAAGAGAGAGAAGGGGAGAGGAAAATGTGGAAGAAGAGGCAGAGAGAAAGAGAAGGGAGTGGGAGAGAAGGAGGATGGGAGAGAGTCAGGGAGAGAGTCAGGGAGAGAGAGAGAGAAAGGAGGGAGAAAAGCGGGAGGGAGAAAAGGGGGAAAGACTAGAGATGGGGGTAGAGAAAAAAAGGGGAGGGAGGAAGGGAGTGGGGAGAGGAAAATAGAGGAGGGAGAGAAAGAGGGGTGTGTGTGTGTGTATATATACACATAGATATATACACGTGTACATACATATATTTAAGAAGTGTATATATGCATTATGTGTACATATTATATATACATATGAGTGCGTGTGTGTGCATATAAATCCACAGTTAATGAATGAGCAAATGAAAAAGCCCTGTTTCATTCTCACAGGTTTGTCTTGACTTCTTAGCATGTGTCTTTAATTTTTCTGGTAAACATTCTGGATATCGTATAGGAAAATCACATGTCATGCCAGAAACCACTTAACAATGTGGGCTCAAAACCACCATGCCAAGGCAATTACTTCCTTCAAAATGTCATCTTTGGTCTCTTCCTTTATATCCTTGCTACTTTATTCACAGAACTACCACTCTCTCCTCATTTAAAAAAAATAAAATCTTAAAATCCAAGCCCTGTGGTCTGAGACCTATTTTATAAGAAATCTATTTCTTTTGGCAATCAGAGATTGAGAAACAGTACAAAAATGAATGAGAGACTATATCAGTATTCAACCGTACATATATGGTAAAAAAAAGAAAAACTGAAGCTCTGTGTTCGCTTAATTCAAATAGAAGCTTTTACTTTACTATATTGTGCAGCTTAAAGAAAGAGATGACATCAAAACATATGAAATCATGTTAGGGTTACCCTTGGGCATCAATTAATGCCTTCTGTCACAATGCTGACATACCTCTTCTAAACTTTTCATTCTTGAGTCCTTTGGAGAAAAAACACTACTGTCGATTCTCAAGCATTTATATTGAAAAAACAAAAAACAAAATTTGAATAACCCCAAGTAATAAATAAGCAACAGTTATTTAAATTTGATATTAAAACATTTTAATTTGTGTGTGCCAAGGTTTTCAGGAATTCTGTATCAAATAAAACCCTGACACCAGATCATGAAGACCTCAACAAGTTTAGAGGTTGTCCAAAATCTTTCTTTTCTCTTTTTTTCTTTTTTCTTTTTTTCTTGAGACGGAGTCTTGCTCTGTCACCCAGGCTGGAGTGCAGTGGCGCACGATCTCACTGCAACCTTGACCTCCTGGGTTCAAGTGATTCTCCTACCTCAGCCTCCCATGTAGCTGGGATTACAGGCACATGCCACCACACCCAACTAATTTCTGTATTTTTAGTAGAAACAGGGTTTCGCCCTGTGGTCCAGACTGGTCTTGAACTCCTGACCTCAGGTGATCCACCCGCCTCGACCTCCCAAGGGCTGGGATTATGGGTGTGACCCACTGCACCTGGCCCAAAATTTTTCATACTTGCCATTTCTTTCCCTTTTTCCACTTTCCTCTCCCACCCTCACTGGAAATAATCTGATAAAAGATTTGTCTTCTCTCAAATCTCCCTTGCTTAAAAGAAAGTGGTAACAGTCAAGCATTTAAGTTTCAAAGGTCTTTTCTGAATGCAAAACAAGTAAATATTTGAGAAGTCAACAGTATTACAATTGTTGACATAGGTGCAATCACCTGTGGAGCCCTCCTCTGCAACCCTGCCTGCCCTTTCCTTGTCATTTTCATCCAGAATTTTAGTTCCACCTTTAAAAAAAATCAGTGCCCACTTTTCATGCAGTTAATAATATTTAACAATACAGCCAGGCGTGCTGGCCGGTGCATGTAATCCCAGCTACTCAGGAGGCTAAGGCAGGAGAATTGCTTGAACCCAGGAGGCAGAGGTTTGCAGTAAGTTGAGATTGTGCCACTGCACTCTAGCCTGGGCGACAAGAGCAAGAATCTATCCAAAAAAAAAAAAGAAAATCCATAAACAAAAACTTCTAAAAATAATATTTACCCATACAATTTATGAATTTGCTTATTCACAGTTGCTTCTTTAAAAAGTCATCTTCTTAGATGGTATCTTCATTGAAGGGTGTGTGTGGTACACTTTCTTGGTTTTCACACATTTGATGCTCACTTTCAAATGGTAGTTTAGCTGGTACCGAATTCCTAGAGAGTAACTTTAATGAGGGAATGTTCTTGGCAAACTCTCTCGGGTTGCTGCACATCTGAAAATGTGCTCACTTCATACTCACTTTTAAATGACAGTTTAGCTCAACATAGAATTCTAGTTTCGTTTTCTTTGCATTTTGACAATACTGTTACTTCGTTGTTAAGCATCTGGTTTTGAAGCTGAGATGTCAGCCATCAGCCTAATTGTCATTTCACTGTAGTTAATCTGACTTTTTTTCCTCTCTGGTAACTTTTCAAGTTTTCCACATATCCCTGATGCTCAGCAACTTCAATTAATCCTTCTGAATTTATTTGATGTAATTTTCTCAATACTTCGTGTGCACTTTCAATCTGAAAACTCATGTCTTTCTGGCATTATTGAAAGCATCAGTAATAATTCACTTTAATGTTTTTTTTTAACCATTCTTCTTTCTTCTCCTTACAAAAATATTACATATATTTAGGGGTCTTTCAATTTATTGTTCATTACCCTAATTTATCTTCCAACATTTTATTCTCTTTACCCGGTCTATGCAGCATTATGGGTGAATTCCTCAGTAACATCATTCAATTCACAAATTCTACTTTTACTGTGAATAACCAGTTAGAGTATTTTTAAATTTAAATAACTATACATTTATTTCATATCCAGGATTTCTAACATATTTTTTCTGTACTTACCTGTCTTAATACACAGCTGACTGCTTTTGTTTTATAACTTTTGTTACTTTGTTTAAACTTATTTATTATGAAGTCAATTTTCATCTTATCAGGAGTTAATCTGAGTTCTGATTGCTGACCTTGTTGGCTGTGTCTCTCTTGGCACTGGTTACTCTAGTGTGCTTCAGCATTTTAGTTTTCAGATTTATTTTGAAGGTTGGCAGAGGTTAAGATTACTGGTCATCCTGATTTGCTCAGGACTAACAGTGTTCCTGGAGCATAGAACTCCCCATGGTAAAACTGGAAAAGCCCCAGGCAAACTAACAAGAGTTGGTGTTCTTAGAGGACGCTTGCTTCCTTCTCTCTGGCTAATGGTTTTTAATTTGCCTCCCTCCAGTCTTCTGTAAGAAGGACTGGTACATCTAGAACTAAGCCTTCTATTGGCAGCGGAAGGCTCTTATCCCACAAAACAATACATTTTCTGAACCAGCAAAAGACTTAGTCCAGTCCTGGTTGCGAGGCTGTCTCTCCAACCCTGAGCTTTAAGCATTGATCCCGTCTCTTCCGAGCCTTTTTCGTGACAGAGGAATGCCAATGCCACCTGCAATTTTACGTAAGGAAGCTAACTCAGTCCCCAAACATAAGTTGGTACTATAACCACTCACCCTCCAGAGCCAAAATCCTGACTATCCACGCTTATTTCCAGACCAAGAGTACAGTGGGCCTATAGCTTCAGGCAGACTCACCTTACTACTGATTCCCTGCTCTCTTTCTATCTCTCAGTGTACCCACATCTTTTAAATAGTTAAGAATTATTGTCTATTATATCTTTGTTTGCAAAAAAAAAGTGTAGAGTTAAAGGTAGTTAAAGTTGAGTTTCACGAAACCATTTTCTCCAAAAACCTCTGTCATAAAAGTCAGACATTTAAACACTGTGCCACTTGAAAGCCTTGTAGAGTCTTTCGAATCCCTGTATGGCCACTGATTCCTCTCAGTATTATCGCTGCTCATTCTTATCATGCAACACCATTTAACGTGCAAAAGGAATTTCTCAACTCTTGGAAGTTTAAATATTCATCAACTTCAAGTAGCACAAATACAGCTGAGAATCAGGAATTGAGAAAGAACACTTGGCAAAAAATGAAAACAGGTGTCTCAAAGTTTACAGAAGACATTATAGGCCTATTATCCACAGGGAAGTTTATAATTCATCAGCATGTGCAGCCCTTGGGGATGGAGGTTTTATTCATCTTTATATCCTGAGCACTTAGCATAGTGCCTGTCACATATTAGGCACTCAACACATTTGGAGTAAAGTTGTTTGAACTACAAGGAGAGCACTTTGGGCCTTTATTCAGAGGCTAATCACTTTTACTTTATAAATATTTGTGACTTGTTTGACAGTACATCAGAAGACAAATAAAAGCAAGAGAAAAAACAGAATAAAACTTTAAAGGCATATGCGGGATTCAAACAGACTAGCTCAAACAGACATTTATTTGTTAATAGATCCCGAGAGCATCACTATAATGACACAACATAAAAACTAAAAGGTATAACGATTCTCTTGGTACAGGAAGAAGAGATTAAATTACATAAGTATAAGTATGTTTTGCTTAAAAAGACAAAGTAATAAAACATATATTTTGGAATGATTTCCATATATAATGGGTAAATTTTTTAAAGAGCTGTTTATGCCTGAAGGTATTAAACCCTGAATTGCTTGGAATACTCGAATGTTATGAACAATGCCCTCTTTGAATGTGGTGGAAACAGTTATAATCTTTCTACGTCGTAAGATCTCAGTTACCCACCATTATGATGGAATGGCAAGTTCCAGAAAAGCATTTTTTCCCCCAATAATAAGATTTTAACTCCTTCAAGCAAACCACCATGTTACCCTTGGTGGTATTTGAGCTGCAAAAATAACTTTTTGGTCCCCAACACCTCCCTCAGAAATACAGGTTTGCCTTAAGAATTGCAGAGGTAGAGGAGGCTTTTGACCTCTGCAAGTCATTGGTCTCATTTTCCACCATGGGTTTCCCCTGGGTTGCTTGCCTATTTCATATCCCTTTCCATTTCCAAGTCTCCCACTGGCTTCTTGCCTCTGCGGCTGCCACCACTTAAATCCTGCCCACTCTTTTTCCTGTTCCTTACTGATTGCCCCAGGAACCCTAATTTAATGAGGCACCCTATGTGACATCAGTAGGCTTACAACAAATTATGATAATTCTCATTTTATGGATGAAGAAACAGAATTTTGGAGGTCAGTTACAAGCCCATCTAGATAGAAAGTTACAGAGTGCATGAGAATGTATTCCAAGCCTAAATGATTCCAAGAACACCAGGAGTCTTTGCCTCAACCTAACATTACTTCCATCACTTCACTCTGCCTCCTTGGAAGTAACCAGGAGGGTGTTCACTGTGGGCTGCCAGGGGGAACAGCAAGCATGAACCGAATGGGAGAAGGGATGGCAAGAAGGACAGATAACCACAGGTAGATGAGCTTTGATTTTCAAGTAAAAACGACTTTAATCACAAATATGTATACCTTTGTAAACTGTCTAATACATAAGATGATTTAGTTTTTTATGCAAGAAGTCTAGACCACCCTCTATACTTCTCTAGAAATTAGATTTTGTAGTCTGTGGGCCCAAAGAGGACCTCAGCTGAAGGAAAAAAATATATAGTGAAAATGTTTTCTGAAGGATCAGTTCTGTTTCAAGGTGTAACAAATAGACATTCCAGGAAGGTAAAATGATGACATCAGCTGGTCTTTTGCAATCTCCCATAGAATTCTTTCCAACACTGTAACAGCTATGTGTAGTCTTCTCTACATTCTTCAAAAAAAATTCTTTTTGAAAGGTACCTTTCACAGTTTACATTTCATAACCATGAAATATGACCTTTGAGTCACTGTATAATCTTAAACTTTTGATAAATTTTTATCATATTTGTGCTTATAAATGGTTGTTAAACATGAATGAAGCTCACATGAGTAAATGAATATACTTTTTGTTAAGTACTCATTTCATAAAATTGTAATAAATTGGTCCAAAGACCTCTTCTTCAAATCAGTAAGGAAAAGAAACAACCAAAGGTGAAGGATTCCAGGGCAGCTCACAGAAGGAGAAATCCAAACGACCAATACAAAGATGAAGATTTTTCAGCCTCACCAGAAATCAGTGAAATAACAAAATACAAATGAAAACAATAGTAAGATATGACTTTATACTCCTCAAATTAACCAACTTTGAAAGCCAAAAGTCTGAAAGTACCAATTGTTGGTAAAAATAAGGTAAAATTAGACTTTTATACAACGGACATGGGGTGCGAATTAGTTCAATTACTTGAAAGAATAATTTGACAATACCTAGTACATTTGAAGATGTTCCTACCAGTCAATCTATCAATCTGGGTTTATACCCTGAAAAAAATTCCTCATATGTATTCACAAAGAAATTTGTAAAGGATGTTTCTTACAAAATTTTCATTATAGTAAAAATTATGGAAACAACTTACATATCACAGACAAAGAGGTTAAGTCATTGTGGGTTATTCATAAATAATGTCATATAGCAGCTAAAATGGATGAACTAGATGTATATGTACCAACACAGATACATATCAAAAGCTTTATAATGAATGAAAACCATGTGTTGTAGATGATAACATCTATGCACATTTGAAACATGTAAGATAATGTTATAAATTATTTGTGGATTCATATATTTGTAAGAAAACTAGAAAAGAATGAATGAGAATGGAGACCAATTTCAGGAGGGAAGAGAAGAAAGGAATAGGATGAATGTGGTGCAGTATCCACAGTATTTTATTATTTAAAAATAAAAAGATCTGAAACAAGAAAGAGATCTGACAGGAATATGTCAAAACTTACCTATGAAATCTGGGTAATAAGTACATTATGTGGCCTATATTATTTTCTGTATTTTTCTAGAGGTCTGAAACATTTCATAATTTATAATTTATAATTTAAGCAACATGTACATATTGCATGTATGTATAATTAAAATTATAATATATAAAAAGAAACATGCACAAAAAAAAACCAAAATATTGACCATAGTGATATCAGTGAAGCACCAAAGCAATTGGTGAATTTTCTCCTATTTCCTTTGATGTCCAAATAGTGTTTACTGTGCATATATTACTTTTACATTTTAAGAATGTATGAATTTAACTATAAAATTTGATTTGCATGTTTATCTTTTAATAGGAGTTTTGTCTTTTAAGAGATAAAGTAAATGACTCATACTTCTTTTAAGATGCACATTACTAATGAATGCCTTTAAATTTAGCATTGTAAATATTGAATTCAGTAGTTACCATTACTTAAATGAGTCAGTGTTTACACAGTTAAGCCAATGCTTCTAAAATAGTTTTAGCTGCTGTTTTTTGTTGTTGTTTTTTTTTTTAATGCTACTGCAAGTTTTGGTCATCGTAAATTCTTTTTTCAAGTAATTGCATTGTACCAAGTTTGTCTGTAAGTAATATCCAACTGAAAGCTGCATCAGTGTGATGGAAAATCCCCCATACTGGTGAGTAGGCAGCTAAAACAAATGTATTTTATAAATAAAGTTATATTAAATGGTTCTACCTTTTTAAAGGTTAACAAGCACCCTGATACATATTTACAATGTCAGAACCAGGAGGGAACATAGAAACTAGCTCATTTAACCCCACAGTCAAGTAGAACTGACATGCAAGGAGATTAAGTGGTTAATGTCATTCAGCTTATGAGGGACAGAGGCACCACCACAGCCCAGGTGATTCTCCTTCACATGGGATGCCCTGTGTAAACCACCAAATTGCTGGGAAGACTTCTAACATCCATGTAGAGTTCTACACTATAATGCTTAAAAAGCATTCAGCTGTATCATGGTCTCAAAGCCCAAAGAAAATAGAATGAGAGAAAAAAGCAAGTTAAATCTTTACACTGAGATTTAGTCTTTCAAAATCTCAACTATCTGAGTTAGTGCTTTTAAGTGATTCTTATAGAGTAGAAATACCTTCCCCAACACAAGAAGTACACAGTCCCACTGTTCCCCATCCTTCCAAATTTCTACCTATATGTTCATCCACATGTGAGATTCCATCCCCTTTTCTCTCTTCCTTCCTTTGTTCCTACATACAATGAATATCCCTTGGTTGCCTACTATTATTTAGGCACACGATGATGGCCCGTGTGGTCCCTAGGTTCACAAAGCTGGTAGTCTAGAACTCTGGGGTCCAATATGGTAGCAACTAGCCACATGTGGCTATTTAAATGTAAAATTAAAATTAAAATTTTAGTCTTTAATTGCACTAGCCACATTTCAAGTACTCAATAGCCACATTGCAAATGCAGAAAATTTCCATTGTCACAGAAAGTTCTATGGGAAGCATTTATCTAGAAGGGGAAGATAGGAAATTAAGCAATCACAATGCAAGTTGTTGTATAATGCTATAGGGAAGTTCAGGAACCGCTGGAGCACTAAAAAAAGTTATTCCAGATGATGATAAGTGTCAGGTAATAAACACAAATGTTGCTTCCATCAACTCCATCTGTATTAGAATTTCTGACTGTCTCTCTGATCTTCTCTATTTACTTTGCCTCTTCTTATCCCTCCCCTTCCTTATTATCCTGGCTGGTGGGAGCAGTAGGCCTCACATCCCCAAAGACAATTAAAATAAAATGCCACCCTCTCAATCCTGCCCAATCTATTCCTCAAGTTTGTTCTCAATGACTAAATCTGCCAGCTTAATACTTGCCCATTCAAAACAAAATACTTCCAACAAAGGTTCTGCAGGAAGCTTTTTGTCCTGGGCATGACCTCGTGGTCTCTGACGCCAAATGACCAGGGCAGGCCTGAAAAGGGGGAAGTTTATTAAGTTCCCAAAAGGGATGCTTGCTTTGAGATCCTGTAACAACACAACAATCTTTTCTGTTTGTCTACACAGGCAATCAACTAATTATGAGATCTGTTTACTCGCTGGTTTTAAATATTCTAATCATCCCCTAAATGGCCTCAGAGCCAAGAGTTAACTCAAACACAGGTGCAGAAGAGCTAACACAAAGAAAGAGAAATAATATACAAGATCAAGTGAGAAATCAGACCCTCTATGGTTTACTTACATAATGACTGTTGTCATGTCCATAATGGACACACCAGAGGTAAACATGTGACTACAGAAAATCCTGGTTCAGTCAGATTGGGTTTGGGGAAGCCAAATGGATAGGGAAAGTGCATTCAAAGAATTTTTTTAAAAGCAAGATTGCTAGTACATCCATTTATGAGCAGGTAAATAAGGATTGACAGGTCTTTGGGAGTATATTTGCTTTAAGAAAAAAAAAAAAAAGATAATGGTTATTTAACTACCAAAGCAATTACTTGCAGGTAAAATCCTTCAGAGTGCTTTCATATTTTTACAGTAAGAAGATTTAGTGATACAATCCCACCCAAAGCAATTTTATTCATGCTATACAATTACACAGCAAATCTTTTTCTGTTTTAACAGAGCAAAGTCTAGCTTAATTCTGGGTTCTTTATGAAGGATCACAAATTCAGGATGATTTTGATTGTTGGAGGAATCATTGTTAATATGAAGATAATCTTCTTCAAGAGAACTATTACCTGTATATTACTTTGCCCCTCTGGATCCATTGTGTACCCTTTTCTATTCTGCTCTGCATCCCACGGACTGACCTCTACAGAATGCTACATTGGGCTCCCTGGGCTTGGCCAGTAGGAGGCACTAACAAGCAGAAGCATGGTGTAAAGGAGGAAGAGGGCAGAATGGGATCAAGGTATTTTTCTTCCAGCTCTCTCCCTTCAGGCTTTGGTAGGCAGTGGCTGCATTCCTCTGTCAAAAGCTATAACTTTTGTTGAGTGATCCCTTTTTCATAAGCACAACCACAACTACAGACCCTTCCTGTTTTGATAACGTCTCCATCCGTTTACCCCTTTAGGTCTAGGAGTGATAACACTCCCTGATGTTAGTAGCCCCAGATGCTCTGCCATCCTTTTGGTTTTCCTTAACCTATTGTAGTTTTGTACAAAGAACCCCATCATTAAACTCCCCTCAATATGCCATTTAAGTGTGCTGTCTGTTCCCTGCTGAGATGTTAAAGGAAACAAGCCTAACTGAGGATGTCTTTCTCCAAGATCCATCTGCCTTTATGAGAGTGTAACTAAAGTGAAAATTGAGTATTGGAATACTGGAATATTGGAAGAGAACCAACCTCAGGTGCTATCTTAGATTCTTTGAAGCCCACAAGCTCAAAAGAAATGGAGTAGCTACATAGGATGCTGAACAAAGACTTCCAGGAATGCAAAGATGCTCAGTGTCTTAACTGAGATAGTCAAGATGCAACTGAGAGAAAAAAAAATGCACACATGATTTTACTTCTCTGCCCTCTTTCATTCATCTCTAGAGATGTTCCCTATCTACGGAATCATTCTGAATGCTTTGGATAGAGAAATGGTAGGTTCCTAAAGCCTTTCCAATATCTAATCTTTTCATGTGTCCCATCTCAGAAAGCAACAGACCTCTTGATTTTTCCTGAATCTTCCAAGTACATTCCCATCTCAGGCTTTTGTACTTTCCTCAAAAAGGTCAGGGACTTCATCTCTTTCATTTGCCACTTTATCTCTAAAAACAAGTACCAAGGAGTGCTCAACTAATTTATTAATCCCAAATTAACCTATGGTTAAAATGTTTTGATGAATTGTACCATTGCTGTTCTCCATCAGAGTGGGTCATCAGTGGAAAATTATTTAATATAATATTTCAGAAATGTATAGAGTGCATATGCATTGTCCTGTTTCCTTTTGTGTGACCCCAACCCTTGGGTTCTGAAAACACCACCTCCTGCCTTTGTTGCTACAGACCTAATGGTGGCAGCAGCTTCCTGATGTTGCTGATCTATGGGCTGTCTCAACTGCTGCTGTGTGTGCTTTCAGTTCTCCCAACCTCTTTTTAACTCACTTTCATATTAAATTTCCTTTATTAAACAACGAGGTATAGAAGAAAATTTTACCATTGGACAAGAAATAAAATCTTTTCTTAAAAAAAATAAGCATTTTTTTAGCTTCTTGATTTGGAGGCTTTATTTATGTCACAGTATAACATAATGGGCACTGAATTGGGAATCAAAAACTATAGACTCAAGACTTATTTCTACCATGAGTTGTTTAGTAGACAGATTGGAACCTGTCTCTGTATCCCTCTGGTCCCTTTTATTGCAGTCTGCCAAACCAAATTTTCAATGACAAAATCTGCATATCACTCTACATGAGCACACAGCAGATCAGAAGATCTAGAGAAATAATTACCCTTGCATTAGTGCTATACATATATTAATTGTATAATATATGTATATAATTTTATTTACATACATATACATTTTACATATACATAAAATTCTGGAGGTCAGAAGTCCAAAATGGGTATTGCTGGGCTCAAACCAAAATGTCAACGGGGCCGCATTCCTTTCTGGAGGCTCCAGTGAATAATTCATTTTCTTGCATTTTCTACCTTATTAGGTGCTTCCCACATTCTTTGGCTCATGGCTCCCTTCTACCTTGAAAGATATTTAGTTGTTCTCATATCACACCACTCTGACTTCCACTCCATTGCACCTCCTTCTCTGATACTGATTCTCCTGGCCCTCTCTCTTACTTATAAGGACTCTGATAACATTGAGCCCACACAAAATCCAGGACAATCTTCCTTTTTGTTTTACAGTTCTTCTTTCAATCATCTCTTTTCTCTCACATTTTACTATAAGCAACAAGAAGTAACCAGTTTGCACCTTCTTCCCTTTTCTTAGAAATCTCCTCAGCTAAATTTCCAAATTCATCATTTATAAATTTTGCTTTCCAAATAACTGCAAAACACAATTATAATTCACCTAAGTTTTCTGTCACTGTATAACAAGGATCTCCTTCCCTCCCACTTCCAAGGAAAAAAAAAAAAGCTTCCCTGTTTCTATCTGAATCCTTTCCATCAAAACTTTTAACATTTGTATTTCCGCCAAAAGTTTATTCATGAAAATTTAGGTATTTCCTGAGACAATGCATGTTTTCTCTACTGTGCTCCTCACATCCTTCAAGTCCTCACCAACAGAGACATTAACATCCATATTTCTACTATAAGTCTGTTCAAGGCTATCTAGGCTTTTTCTATCCTGCTAGCCAAAATTCTTCCAACCTTTGCCCACTGTCCAATTTCAAAACCACTTTTACGTAATTTTTACAGCAGCACTCCACTTCTGGTACCAAAATCAGTATTAGTTTCTATTGGTTGTGTAACAAGTTGCCATAAATTTAGTGGCTTAAGTAAATACATCATTATCACATAACTCTGGAGGTCAGAGGTTTGCAATGGGTCTCACTGGGTTAAAGTCAAGGTGTCAGTAACACTGTATTCCTTTCTGGAGGCTCTAAGGAAGAATTTGTTTTCTTTCTTTCTCCACCTTCCAGAGGCTTCTCACATTCCTTGGCTCATGGCCACCTTCTATCTTCAAAGCCAGCAACAGACAGTTGAATTTTTCTCACATGTGACAATCTGATGTCATTGTCACATCTCCTTCTCTCTCACACTTCTGCCTCCCTCTTTCACTTATAAAGACCCTCATGATTATATTGGGGCAACCCAGATAATCCAAGACAATCTCCCCATGTCAAGGTGCATAACTTAATCACCTCTGCAAAATCCCTTTTTCTATATAAGGCAACATCTTCACATGTTCCAGGAATTAGAATGTGGATATTTTGGGGGAGCCATGATTCTGCCTCATCCTGGGATCAGCTCTTAATCAACAGCCGGAAAGAATTAGTGTACAAATAATCCAGTTCCCTTGCCCCTCAGATAGAATAACTTTGAGGTACCTGTTTTGTACTGGCCTTCAAAGTTATCCAACAGGGTTAAATTTCAGTTCGAGGTAGTGAGGAACTGTTTGGTAAGTATCATTTATTTAATGGTTGCCTCCCTTTCTTTTTCTGCATCCTCAGCTGAAGCTTCCTGGGACCAACTCCTAAATAAACTTGCACTCAGATACTTGTCCCAGAGTCTGCTTCCTGGAGAACCCAAACTAGGACTCTATGTAATCTGGACTTCACTTTTCCTCAGTGTCTCAGTTTCCTTGGGAAAAGAGGTATAATATAATCTTCTCTGATTTTTCTCCCTAGAATGTGCATGATAAGAAAGAACAAAATTTCTGAAAGTGTTTCAGAAAAACTTAAAATAAGGGTGCACAGATGCTGAGTAGTCAAGTGCACAAGCACACTTATGGTCCCAGCTACTCAGAAGACTGAGGCAAGAGGGTTGCTTGAGCCCAGGAGTTTGAGTATAGCCTGAGCAATACAGCAAGACTGTATCTCTTAAAAAAATCATAATAAAGGGTGCATAGATGTATAGTATCTTTATTTAAATATAGTCAACATATTTTTGATGTAACAAATTGGTGAACTTAGTCAATGCCTCTAAAGCAGTGGTTCTTCCCTGGGGAAAATTTTGCCCACTTGGGACATTTGGAAAGGTAGGAAAACATTTTTTATTGTCCCAGCCTGAAGTGGGGGTGCTACTGCCATGTAGTGGGTGGAGGCCAGAGATGCTACACATCCTATAATACAGAGGACAGCAAACCCCCACAACAAAGAATTATCCAGTCTAGAATGTCAATAATGTCACTGTTAGGAAACCCTGCTTTTAAGTCCAAAAATTAACCTGATTTATGTCATTATTAGGTTTGTAAACAGAATTGTTTTTGTTCAGAGTTTATGGTTGCTTCCTTTATTATTTGAGAATTAATTTCACCCCAACCATTGGCTAGAGAGGTCATTGTGGCAATACTCTGAAGTATTTCTCCACAAACATCTTATTTTTCATTGTCACTGCATTTGTTACGTTTTTGTAACAGAACTGTAGCAAACCACATTGCCAGTGAATCCCAAAGCTATTCTAACTACATCATAAAAGTCACTATTTTGTGGTAAACAGAGGTCAATTTACCAACGAAACCAGGTTCTGCTTTGCCCAATGGAATAGAACAGAGTTGAACTTCCCTAAAGTAGTTCCTTTCCACTTTCCCCCAAACTATTTACTTCTAATATAACACCAAAGAAGTAAAACAGGCATCAGTTACTAGAAAACCTGAGCATCTTTACAAGTCTTTTATTGATTTTAATTGTTATTTCCATATTCCAAGTTTCTCTTCCTTCTTCTTCCCTCTTTTTCTTTTCTATACTCTTTTTACTTCATCTTCTCAATCATCATTTCAGCCTCATCATCTTTTCATCTTATTCAACCTTCCTACATCTTTCTCTTTTCTTCCTTCCTGTCCCATCCCTTTTCAACTTTTTTCTCATCCTCAGAATGGAAAATCTTCTAGTTAACTGAGTGGCACTTGCAAGGTTTAACTGGCTTTCCAAGCTTATCTGTAAACATGTAAACTTGAGCCATCCGGTCTTTTTAATGTTTCCTGTAAAGTCTGTCACTGCATCAGTCGCCTATTTTGACTGTCTTCTCAAGAAGCCATCATAAGCTAATTTTTCCCTAGGGTACTTCATCTAATTTATTGTTTTCTTCCTCTCTAGTGTGTTTTACTCAATAATAGACTGATTTTTTAACTCAAGTACAACACTCTCCTAATTATTTACTTGGGCTTTTTAAACTGAATAATACCATGTTCTCATATTGTAGAATTATAAAAATCTTAACAAGGAAAGGATCTTATGTTAAAGGTCATTTTTTTTAAATCAGAGGATGAAACAGCCTCTAGAAGATTTTTTATAATGTCAAAGATTCAGAAACTATTTTTTTAAAGGTAAAAAATATAAGAAGACTTTGACTTTGGTTTTCTATGATACTCCTCTTATTCTTATAGATAAGTATACTTTATTTATTTATGGTGTCTAACTTAGAACATTTTATTATTTTAATACATAATAATTATACATATTTATGGGTTACAGTGTGATATTATAATACATATATACAATGTGTAATGATAAATCAGGGTAATTAACACATCCATCACCTTAAACGTTATGATTTGTTTGTATAGGGAACACTCAGAATGCTTTCTTCTAGCTATCTGAAAACATACAATAAATTATTGTTAACTGTATTTACTCAACAGTGCAATGGAACACAAGAACTTATTCTTCCTATCTAGCTGTAATTTTGAATCCATTAACCAACCTCTCCCTATACTCCTGCCCTATCCTTCCCAGCCGCCAGTAACCACTACTCTACTCTCTGCTTCTATGAGATCAACTTCTTTAGCTTCCACATATGAGAGAGAACATGCTGTATTTATCTTTCTGTGCCTGGCTTATTTCACTTAACAGAATGTTCTCTAGGCTCATCCACATTGCCAGGAAGGACAAGATTTCACTTCTTTTATGACTAAGTAATGTTTCTTTGTTTATATACACCACATGTTCTTTATTCACTCACCTGCTGATGTACACTTAAGTTGATTCCATATCTTGGCTATTGCGAATGGTGCTGCAATAAACAGGGGGATGCAGATATAACTTTCACATACTGATTTCTTTTCCTTGAGTAGATACAGTAAATCCTCAGTGTTATGAATAGGTTCTTGAAGTGATTCATATGTATAATGAAACCAATTTTTTACCATGAAATGATGTTGAATGAAACAATTTATTTGAGAACTTGCTGTACATCATTTCACTTAAATTTACAATTTCCAAGAACCTATTTGTGATATTAAGTGAGGACCTACCAAACCCAAGAGTAGATTGGTAGATCATATGGTAGTTTTATTTTTAGTTTTATGAGGACAGACCATACTGTCTTCCATAAGACTGTAATAATTTACATTCCAACCAATAGTGTGTGAGTTCCCTTTTCTCCACATTCTTGTCACCAATTATTTTTTGTCTTTTTTATGATAGCCATAGAATTATATGTAAGGTAGGCAGGAAGTCCAAGCAATCTCTTTATATATCAACATTTAAGTAATTATGACTTTGCAAGAACAATTTGAGAATAGTTCAGGTCAAAATACCTCAAAGTTGCAGTCATAATTCAGATCAACTTTGTGTTCTGATCTATGCTACATAGAGAAGGATAATCCCAATTGTAGTAGTATCAACAGCAGTTTATTAGGTGCCTACTTAATGCCAGGTACAGTGATTTTCATATCATATCCCTAACTGTCATGACTTTTTTGCTACCTCATCCTTTCCATCTTCCAGTTTTTATCTTTCTTCTTATCTCTTCTTTCTTCTTTCTCCTCCATATTTACTTTACTTCTTTATTTTCTCTACCAACTTTTTAACCTTCATCTTCTTCTCCATGTAACTATTATGATCCACAGTTTTCTGGTGAGGAAACAAAGGTACTGGTACTCAAATAAGTGAAACAATTTGTCTGGAATCACACACATTGAAGGTGGAAGAGTCACTTCCAACCCAGGTCTCTCCAGTGTCTATAATCTTTTTATAAGAATGCTTTTAAAGGATCATGCATTTCACTTTATTAGCTGTACTTTATAAACTTTGATTTACTTACTTCCTTCAGGCATTCATGCCATATCCTTCTCCCCTAACACATACATGCCGACAACCCTCCCGCCTTAATTGATTTGCTTTGGATATTACTAATTCACTTAGGATATTTTAATTAGGAGAGTTGAACTAAGTTGGGAGGTTTTTTGTTTTTTTTTTTTTTTTTGAGAATCGAAAACAAATGTATATAGCACAGGAAAAACTGAGTCCAAGTTTAATCCCAAAGGTATACCTAGGACCTTCAATTTTTTTTTTTTTTTTGAGACGGAGTCTCACGCTGTTGCCCAGGCTGGAGTGCAGTGGCGCGATCTCGGCTCACTGCAAGCTCCGCCTCCTAGGTTCACGCCATTCTCCTGCCTCAGCCTCCTGAGTAGCTAGGACTACAGGCGCCCGCCACCGCGCCCGGCTAATTTTTTGTATTTTTAGTAGAGACGGGGTTTCACTGTGGTCTCGATCTCCTGACCTTGTGATCCGCCCGCCTCGGCCTCCCAAAGTGCTGGGATTACAGGCTTGAGCCACCGCGCCCGGCCTAGGACCTTCAATTAAAGAAGCCCTGGAAAAGGCAGTTAGGTTGAGATTTACTCTGATCATCCAGGAGCATTAATGACTAACACATGCATTCTTGTGTGTTCATGAAGGCAGCCTGTCCACATTCTACCCAGGTCTGTTAAGTTCTCCATTTAGACCCAAAAGTGCAAAAATGGAAGAGTAGCTTCTGTAATCCCATGGCAATAACAGAGACTTCATTATTGTTATATGCTAGAAGAGAAAAAGGTTTTGCATCTGAGAATGAAGGTTCCATTGCAGGGTTGTACTCTCAATTCAACCACTCTTGGGTGGACTCAGGAAAGCCCTGTACCCTACATCTTTCTCATTTAGAAAATCAGCTACTCCCTCCCTTCAAGGGATTTTGTGAAACTAAGGAAGATTGGGTTTCTACAAAGCTGGGCAGATACTCATGGGAGAATGAAGCCACCAGATGTCCTCTTATAGACCTGAAACACATGTTGAGCATATTCTGTCTTCTTATAGGAATAAATATGAGGAACAGTTAAGGTCTGAATTAAACACTTTTTTAAGAAACTCAGAAGTCCGTGGCAAGGAAATCCACACAAACAATGAGACTTTGACTGACTTCTTAACAGAAACAAAGCCAGAAGACAATGGAATAAATTATTAGACATGCTAAAAGAAAATAACTACAAGCCTAGGTTTATATATGCAGAGAAAATATTCTATAAAAGTGAAGGCAAAATAAATAGACTTCAAGGCAACCAAAACCAGAGAGAATCTGTCACCAGCAGCCTTGCACTAATAGAAATACTACAGAGAGTTATTCAAGTAGAAGGAAAATCATCCCAGACAGAAACATAGAAAGATGGGAAGGAATGAGGAGCCACAGAAATTGTAAATGTGTGGGTAAATAAAATGAATATGAATTGTAAAAAAAAAATAATAATATATTATGGTATCTGTATTAGCTTTTCTTCCATTGCTATTAAAAAAAAAAAAAGACACTGGGGTAATCTATAAGAAAAGAAGTTTAATTGGCTCACAGTTCTAACAGACTGTACAAGAAGCATGGCAGCGTCTGCTTCAAGGGAGGCCTCAGAGAGCTTTTACTAATGGTGGGAGGCAAAGCAGCAACAGACAATTAACTTGACAAAAGCAGGGACAAGGGGGATGGGGAGGTGCCACACACTTTTAAAGGACCAGATCTTGTGTGAATTCAGACAGCTCATTTATCACCAAGGGGATGGCCCAAGCCATCCATGAAGGATCTGCCCCCATGACAGAAACACCTCCCACCCCAGGCCCCATTTCCAACATTGGGGATTACATTTCAACATGAAATGTAGGTGGGAATACCACACTATATCAGTATAATTTTATTAAAATAAATGAAAATAAATTGTACCATTTTCCATTCCCACCATGTAAGAAGGTTCCAGTTGCTACATATTCTCATAAAAACTTGTCATTTTTTTTTATTTTAGCCATTCAAATGTATACATGTGTCTAATATAGCATGATTTTAATTTGCAATTTTTCACAGACTAAAATTATCATTTGTACATGCTTATTTCCATCTATATGTTTTCTTGGAAGTTTCTGTTCAAATCATTTGCCCATTTTAAAGTGAGTTGTTTATTTTCTTATTTTTGAATGGTGACAGTGTTTTCTTTATTCTGGAAATAACATTTTTATCAGATATGTGTTTTTCAAGAGAAACAAAAACATGTCTGGCCAGGCACGGTGGTTCACGCCAGTAATCCCAGCACTTTGGGGAGCCAAGGTAGGCAGATCTCCTGAGGTCAGGAGTTTGAGCCAGCCTGGTCAACATGGTGAAACCCTATCTCTACTAAAAATACAAAAATTAGCCAGGCACGGTAGCAAGCGCCTGTAATCCCAGCTATACAGGAGGCTGAGGCAGGAGAATCGCTTGAACCTGGGAGGCAGAGGTTGCAGTGAGCCGTGATTGCACCACTGCACTCCAGCCTGGGCAATGGAGCAAGACTCCATCTCAAAAAAAAAAAAAAAAAAAAAAAAAGTCTATAAAAGGTCTCTACAGAAAGTTTATAGCAGCTTTACTAATAATCAACAAAAACTTTAAACAATGTCTATCAACCAACGAGTGAATAAACAAGATGAGATGCATCCACACAATGGAATCTTGCTGTGTCCTAATAAGGAATGAACTACTGAGACATGCAACAACATGCACGAATCCAAAAAATGCATTATGTATGTGGAAGAAGCCATACACAAAATATTTTACTGTGTAACTTGTGTAGCTGTTCGATTCTGCCTAGGTGACAATCTGGAAAAAGCAAAGCTTAAAAATTATATCAGAGGTTGCCAGGCTGGGATGAGAAAAAATGTTGACCATAAGAGGACGTGGAAAACACCTGAGGTATTTAGGGGTGATGGCAATATTCTGTACCTTGATGTGGGTCGTTAAATGACTATGTTTGTGAAACTTGTACAATTATGCACCTAAAAACACCAAATTTTACTGCACGTAAATTTTTTTTTTTTTTTTTTTTTTTTAAGACAGAGTCTCACTCTGTCTCCCTGGGCTGGAGTGCAGTGGCACAATCTTGGCTCACTGCAACCTCCGCCTCCTGGGTTCCAGCAATTCTCCTCCCTCAACCTCCCTAGTAGCTGGGATTACAGATGCCCACCACCACACCCAACTAATTTTGTATATTTTTAGTGCAGACAGGGTTTCTCCATGTTGGTCAGACTAGTCTTCAACTCCTGGCCTCAAGTAATCCACCTGCCTCGGTCTCCCAAAGTGCTGGGATTACAGGCATGAGCCACCGCACCTGGCTTAAAGTATACTTCAATAAACATCGTATTAAAAAAGAGAACAATAATATATAACATGACAGTGGTAAATGATCAGGGAAGTGGTAAAATATTATTTCATATTATATGTAATTTATATCAGTACATAATTTATATTAGACACTAATAAGTCACAGATTTAGATACTACAAATATTCAGGGAACTACAAATATTACTGAGTGAAATTAAATAATACAAAAATAAAAAGTGATCTAGACCTGGTTCATGGATTGGAAAACTCAATACAGTAAGATATAAATTCTCTCCAAATGATGTATAGTCAGTGCAATTTCAATTATAGTTCTTAGCAGGTTTTTTGTGGAATTTGGCATGCTGATTCTAAAATAGAGAAGAAAATGCAAAAAACCAAAAATGCTAAAAGAAATCCTGAAAAGAATAAAGTTAGAGGACAAGGAATAGATATAGACTAGATAATAGATGTGGGTGATATAGATATAGATGTAGATTATAGGACTAAATGTGAAAGATAAAACAGTAAAATTTCTTGAAGCTAACAGAAAAACATTTATTTTCTTGGGGTGAGCACAAAAAGCTCAAACCACAAAGTAAAAGATTGATAAATCAGACTTCATTAAAATTAAAGATATGTGTCACCAAAAGATAAACAGTAAGACAGGTAAAGGAAAGAAATTAAGTAGAAAAAGACATTTTCGATATATATGAGAAAGGACTACTCCATAATATATAAAGGACTCCAAATCAGTTAGTAAAAGACAATACAATTTCTAAAACTGAAAAGTAGACTTGAACATTTATAAAAGAGAATATCCAAATGACCAGTATTTATACAAAGATTTGCTAAGCATCACTTGACATCAGAGAATTGCAAATGAAAGCCACAGTAAGATATTATTGCATACCCACCAGTGTAACTAAAGGTACTCAGTGTTGATGAGCATGTGGAGCAATAGGAAACCTTACACACTGCAGGAGGAACTGTAACTTAGAACAGCCACTCTGAAAAATTCTTCTTTTTTACTAAAGGTAAATATATATATACTCTATGACCCAGAAAGTCCACTCCTAGGTATATACTCAACAGAAATGAATACTGTATCTAACAAAATATGTGTGCAAGAATGTTGGCAGAAACTTTATTCATAATAGCCCCAAACAAGAAACAACCCAAATGTTCATCAGCAGTAGAATGAATAACTGTGGTGTATTAGAATACTATATAGCAATGACAAAGGATGTAGTATTGATATGTACAACATCCTAAATGAAACTCACAAACAGGATAGGAAGCCAAACACAAAACAGTATTACTATATGGTTTCATTTATATGAGGTTCAGAATAAAGCAAAATGAATCTATGTGGATAAGTGGCAGAATATCAGTCACCTTTCCTTGAAGCAATGGCTGGGGTGGGGCAGAAGAGAGGCTAACAGGGACCTAGGCAATGCTTTTTATCTTGATCTTGGTATTGTTTTCATGGGAGTGGTCACTTGTAGAAATTTATGAAGGTGTACACTTAGGATTTGCACTCTTTTCTGTGTGTATATTTCAATAATAACAAGTTTACCAGAAAATAAAATCCTATGTGTTCCTGGAGGATAAGTGGTAGTGCTGTGGAGGATGACCATTGGCCAAACCAACTTCCTACAAAGCCACAATTAGGGTTGCAGATATGGTACTTATCAAAGCAGCATTGTTTTGTAAGGTAAATCCTTTTCCCTGCATGTGTGTGACAGCCTCAGAAACAGTGTCTGTTCACATGTTGAAGACTTTAATTAGTATCATGTACGCAGTATTATTCACAAAAGGATTACCAACTTTTCATTAAAGAGATGTTTCTTTTATCAGGAGACTCCCACCAGTAGAACAATAGTACTTTACTGGTAGTTCCTGAGGACGACCCCACAAATTCTCAAACCTGTTGCTCTTTTCTTTCTACACAATCTCCCTGCCTAGTGTACTAGAATTCCCCCCTCAGAATCTGGCTCATTGGTTTTTACATTTGTTGGCCATTCTTTTTGACATTTTTGGTGTCTGACCATTACTTAAGATTGCCTTTGTGTCTTGCTTCCTTCCAAAAATACCTCTTTACAGATCAGAAATGGACATCTCACCACAAATAGGTTATGTCCCTCAAAGCAGCTCCCAGGGCTGAGCCTTGGATGCTCAAGTCAAACAATTCATTCATCAGGACCCAGGAAAGTACAAGAAGTGAAAGTTTAGTGGCAGCTCAACCAAGGGTGGTTCACACCTGTTTCCATGGTTTACAAACAACTTTTAAAGGGATGGTCACAATCTTTAAAGAATCCAAATGCCAAACTTTAAGAGCAGAGCTGAGCTTGCTAACAAACTACAATTCGAAAAATTTTTGGTCTAGGAAGGACACGTAGAGATAGATCATTCAAGTCAAAAGTTCACAATCTCGTTAGAGTCATGTAGCCTTTGGAAATCTAAGAAAAGCTGTGGATTCTCTTGCCTCAAAACTACATTTAAGATTTTGCATGGAACTTTAGGGTGTGTGTGTGTATGTGTATGTGTGATCCAAAAATCTGTTCAACATCCAGACGTTCCAAATGAAAAAGCCCCAACATAATCAAGGCAGGTAAAGAAGGTCTGGAGAAGTTAAGTAGTTTACCTTACAAGGGTGATGACCTCAGAACAGGACCTAGAACGTGCATACCCTGGCTCACAGTCCCACTACCCACACCACTACTCCAGAATAAATAAAAACCTATATTTTTAAAGATATGGTTATTCTGGGGCAGGTTGTGCTGTCTTGAAATACAAATTGATTAGGAAGTTGCAGCGGGGAGAAATGGACTTGAATGTAATGAAAGGCAGTCATATTTTCTATTTGGGGCCTAAATTAGTTGCTTTTTTTGTCTTTTTTGTATTAGCTTTAAAAGTAGGTGAATGGATGATTGGAAATATAAAATTCCTAAGGGGTGGGCACTATGTTAATCATTTCCCTCCAGTGTATCCAGGTTAATATGAAAAAGTAAAGAGTCCCACATTTTGAGGATACCATTATTTGTTCTGAAATCTTTAATAGAAATAGACAGTAGAAACCAATTTTATTTATTTGATCATCTCAGGCCATTAGACCACCATGCATTCTTTGCAACTTTAAGCATCATACCCTTTTTGTTACCAGCAAAATGTTGGATATGCTCACACCAAAATTGTTGGACATGTCTGTCATTCATATCCTACCATAAAGTAGCAACATCTTAGTTTATTTTCAAGGAAGTACCCTTATATGGGGGCTATGAGATATCCTGTCTCGGGCACCCCTTCCTCCCTCTGTTCACATACAAAGTGGTCATGTTAGTAAGAGTTCCTGGTAATGATATCATATTACCTGCGTTTAAAGTGCTTCTGTCTCTCCCTAACCATGTAACTCTGGGCACATTAGTTATCCGCTTTGAACCATGGTATCTTCACGGATGAATCAGGAATAATAAACAAACCTACCACATTGCTAAAGAAAAAATGCGATGAGGTGTGTGATGCAATTAACCCAGTGCCTCGGACATAGTAAGGCTGGGTCCCCATTAGTTAGTGCTGGTATTAGGAACATCTCAGGTTAGGGCACAGAACCAGAGAGAGAAGGGAAGAAGTAACCAATGCCTGAAGTTGAAGACATTTTGAAGCAGCTTGGCTTGACCTTTATTCAAAATAAACAATGGAGGCTCCTTAACCCAAATCCTCTAACTCTAGTTACTTGCAAACAGAATGCATGGGCAACTTTCTACCAAAAAGTCTTAATTAAATGCAGTTTCTAAAAGACCTCATTAGAAGAAATCCATTATGCAGCATTAGCAATAGTCATAAGGAAGGACTCCAGTGTCATCCAACCTCTGGGATAATGATTTTCTTCTCTGCTGTAGGGGGTGATTCCTCCAGGGCTCTACCTGTGGACTCAGCAGAGAGCTGAAGCTCAGTTGTTTGTCCAGCCTCCAGCTTCTGAGAAAAAGGAACGAGAGCTCATGACTGAAGGACAGGAGAGTCTACGTTTTATAAGCAGAGAACATAGGGGCTTTCTCTGGAGAGACAGTGGTTCTCTTTCATGGTCATTGTTTTTGGTTTTATGTCATTTATTTCTCATTCATGCAGTGGATTTCAGTCCTTTTCGGTCTTGCTAGTCATGGCTTAGGCAGTGTTTTTTTAGTTTTTGCTATAATAGAGGCTTGAGAGGCACCAATTATCTTCCTATTATTTTAAAAAATAAAACAAGCACTATAATTCTATGGACCCTTTTGCTAGTTACTTTTGAGCTGCAGGAAATCTACAGCGACTGAGCTTAAATGTCTAGGCCTGGGAGACTCCCTAGAGACATCTGGAGGCTGACTCCACTTCTGGTTTCTTGACTCTCCAGTGGTATTCCAGATGGGGAAGCAAACTATCTGCAGATTGGGCCACAAAATTCCACTCCAAAAATAAACAAAAGGCATCTTGCTTCCTACCTTGAAGTTGAGGCTCAAATTGCTTCAAACGGCATGTTTACAGATGTGATTCCTTCCCTGATAAGAGCCTCAGAATGTTCTCTGTCCAAGCTGTTTGGGTTCAAGTACAGGGCAAGGCCCAGAAAAGGAAAGCTCACTACATCCCTGCAACCACAGCAAGAAGCTGTTTTTCCAGGAGCAGCCACCCTGCAATCCCTACCCAGCAGCTTCCCCAGTCCCCAGCATGACTGGAAAAAAGCACACACCCAGATCAATGGACTGCAAAACAGTGTTCGCATTTTCAACCCCTGTGAGCAATTGTCATCAGTTGTCATCAACCTTCCTTCCACTTCTTGGCTTACAAAAATATGTTAAGACGCCATCACCCTAAAACAAATTAGGTCACAAGTTAAATTTAAAACTTTAAACCTTTGCCTAGATTCTGCAATCCCCACAAGCTATCCTACAGGCTCCTCCTCCTCTTGAAAGAGTAGTCATCTCTCTGCAAAGAACTATACTTTGAACCTTAGGTAGAAAATTGCCAATATTTAACTGGCTTTCGCCCCCAAATCTCTCATACTGTTAACCTAATACCACATGTTACCAGTGTTTATTTAGAGGCAGTGGAGGAGGGATGAAAGAATCTTAAGTGATCATAATTTTCTACTTTATACTCCACTATATTTTCCAAATTTATTCAACCAGCTTAGATTAGTGTTGAAAACATCATTTTAAAAAAATAAATGGTTGAAATCTCCATCTTCACTTCAAGACGCTTTGATTCCTGAGGTCCTTACCCTCTGCTCGTTATGCCTGCCTTCCTTGCATCCCTCACTGAGGCCAACAAAGTAGCCCTGTGACCAGATTCAGCCAATGTCCCAGATGAACCTGTTGTGACACTTGACACTTTCTCATTTGTACACTCTCTCTTCCATACAGCCTTTGTTTTCCTGGTTCTCCAGCCTTGTGTCCACTCCACTCAGTTCCCTTTTCTGGTTCAGTCATTGAACAGATAATTTACTGAGCATTACTGTATACCCAGGTACTCCTTAGGGCTAGCAAAATTATCAGGAACATGACACAATTTTTGCCTTTGCCCGCCTCTAAGATGTTGGCATTCCCCAAGTTTCCATCCATCTCTCTTCTTATTTTGTATCCTCTCCCTGGGCCATTGCTTCACTTTCTTGATTTCATCCTCTTCCTCAACCTTTATGCTGATAACTCACAGAATCCCCACTTCTCCTCATCATTCTGCTTCAGCTAAATATTCCAAAGACACCTCAATTCAATGTGTTCTGAACAAAATTCAGCTGCCACCTCCTACTCTTCCCCTACTTTGTTCTTCCTCCAACATTTGCTAGGTAAGGCCTGCCCACCCTGTTAGTCCAGCCATGCATTCTAGAGTTAGCCTTTAATCCTCCAACTTTGGTAGGTCCTTCCAAAAGCAGAACCTGAGACCAGAAAATGAGTACAAAGAGCTTACTTGGAATGCAAACCTAGGAAGCAGGCATGGGAAAGCAGGGAAAGAGAAAGAACCAATAAAGGGAACATGATTTAGTGGGTTCCTATTGTGGGTGACTGAAGTGCATCTCCATATAGGACTTTATAAGGAACTATTTGGAATAAGCTTCCAGATGTTCCCACTAAAGGGTGAGAGGCTGCAGCCTTTTTACAGATTCTTATTTCCCAGTGGCTAAGCTTTGCTGTAAGTAGGACAGGAGTTGGGTGTTCTCTGCACTTGCAGTGTGCACAGAAATCATCTACCTACCACAGCTGCAGTCAAAATCAGAAACAACACAAGGAAGTAGCGTAAGAAATGTCATATCTGCCACTTCCCTTTGTCCCACATTTGGTTTCCAACTCCTAATAATTCAACCTCTTAAATATTGTTTGTGTCTTTCTCTCCATCCCTTCTTAGTTCAGACTCTTGCATATTATCTGAACAACTGGAATGACCATCTGACTGCTGCCAAATGAATCTGTGTGAAACCAAGTCTGGCCATGTAGATTCCTGTTTAGCAATGTCACTAGCTACCTAATGCATGGACAGCCTACACAAATGGAGTCCAAATTTCTTTTGATGACATAGTTGGTCCTTCACATTCTGTCACCGTAATTCTCATTCCTGCTTACTTCCTTCAATTTCACATGTACACACCCTATACTTCAGCTATATTAGCCTGTCACTCTTTTTTAAATGTGTCAGGACATTCCACAGTTATTTTTCTTTGCACATGTTATTTGTACTGTGCAGTACAGAGACCTTTTATCCTTCTCCCCGGTGTCTTGTGAAGTCCTTTATGATCCAATTCAGCGTCACCTCCTGGAAGAGTCATCTCCAAATTTCTCAGGTGACTTCCAGCCCTGTTTTCTCAAATACATTCTAAGTTTCCCAGTGACTTTTTTGTTTGTTTGCTTGCTTTTAGGGATAGGTTTCACTCTCTTACCCAGACTGGAGTGCAGTGGTGTGATCATAGCTCACTGTAACCTCAGATTCCCGGGATCAAGCAATCCTCCCACCTCAGCCTCCCAAATAGCTCATGCCACCATGTTTAGCTAATCTTTTTTTTTTTTTTTAGAGATGGGGTCTCACTATGTTGCCCAAGCTGGTCTTCAACTTCTGGCCTCAAGCAATCCTCCCTCCTTGGCCTCCCAAAGCACTGGGATTATAAGCATGAGCCACCATGCTCAGCCTCCAGTGATCATTCTTAGTGTTTAATTATTAGGGTATGTCTTTCTCCTTGGCTGGACTGTACATTCCTTGGGGCAAGTTCTAATTTAGTTACCTTTGCATCCCCAGAATCTAGTTCAGTATCCATGGCAGATATTCAATAATCATTAGCTGGATGAATAAATAAAGCACATATACCTCTTAGATGTGGCCAATCTGAGAAAAAAAAAAATGGTGATTATGTATCCTGGTCGTCACCTTGTAATCCTCTGAGGGGTGCTAATTATGCCTCCTAATTTGAGCATTCTACTTCTTCATAATGTACAGAAGATGTTGTGCTTTATGAAATGCTGTGGGTTCAAATAAATTTTTAAATAAGATTTGAGAGAAGATTTTAATATTTAATGAAGTATGGCTCAATTAATTTTTAAACATGCTTAGATAAAACCCATAATTATTCTCATATATTAGATAAATAAGCATTTCTCTACTTTTCCTTATACATTTGTTTCTAAAGGTTACAAAGTTTAAGTAAATGAGGAACATAAAGATAATTACATAACTAGAAGGAAAATGCAGTTCCCAATAGGAAAAAGCAAATGAAGGTTGCTTCTCAGCCTTATTTTTTTCACTATACCAAAATATTCATATCATCTACATAGGTTTTCAAAAAATTCCCGTGATATAATGATCTCAATGTCACACCAAAGTGGGAGGCGTTTCCCCCACTTCTTTACTGGGTTTTTAAGATATAACTTTCCAGTTGGAAAGAATAAGGGCAATTTGAATGAAATGTTGTAAGAAATACTAAAGCCCAAAGCCCAATTTTGTTCTGACTATACTGTTTTAATTTGACTTTGGAGAAAGTTTTGCTGGTTGGAGACATATAACCCCAAATGTGTTGGTCACCTTTATTAAGATTTTTGAATCATCTAAATATAAGTCCCTTGTCCCAGGACCTCAGAAACGTTTCTCCAAAACATGCATATCTCAATTAGTCTCCTGTTGAGTCATGAATTTGTGAATTATAGTAAACTGCCAAAGTGGAGTGAACCACCCTTGCCGAATCCATATCTGAATCCCAGAGACTCAATATAGAAGTCAAGAAAAAATGAAGGGGAGGGTTACATTCCTGCTAAACAATTCTTGATGTAGAGTATTATGACAACTACTAAAATAAGAGTTTAGGAAAAAGAGCAGGAATACAGAAAACTCAACTGTCCTTAATTCTCCATCATCTTAAATAATGACATGGTCAGTCTCCAACCCAGGATTTGAGACCGTCTTCAAGGTGAAAGCACTAAGCTGCCCCAGAGTTGGTACAAATGGATTTCCTCCATGTGCCAGCCAACAGAAAACACCACTCACAAGGAAAACTCTGGTGGCTCACAGAGGAGTCCCATGGAAAAGATTTATTCCAAAAGTTCCTCTTATGATCACTGGATACAAAAGAGTCACAGATCCTTTACTGCTGTTTCCAAAGATTGGGGCAGTTTTGACTAAGTTTTGACTAAGAGAAATTTAGACTAGGTCTAAACTTGGACCTTGAAGACCAGGAAAGAATGATCATCTTTAGCATGTAGGAAACAGGTAAGTCGGTCTTTCCAAATCCCCACCAAAGTAATAGTAAAGGATGTTTTAAATAGATAAACCCAAATAAGGGGAGACATAGTAAATGAAATATTTTAACAAATTTTTGAAAGACAGAAGATGAGAACTGACATTACAGAGCTGAGAAAAATCACAACTAAAATGCCTATAAAAAGGAATACCAGAGAGAAAGGAGCAATTCACCCCTACTGAACTGTAAGAGGCATAGCACATAGTGATATGTAAGATGGGATTCAGATGCAGGTCCAAATGCAGAAGGCATAGGTTTGAATTTGTCTATAGAAAGATGGAAATTTGCTCCATACCTGATCCCCTCATTCATTCAAAGCAGCTAAGGGATCTACCTCCTTGTAATCCCCTAGAGGAACAAGATACAATGTTCTGGATGAAGAGAAACCTGAGAGAACAGGAGAGAGGAGCTGGGTTTATAGATAAGGACACGAAAGCAAACGAGCCATATGCCCACAGCCCCTTCCCACCCTGCTCACAGAATGCCAGTCACCAAGTGTTACACCACCAATCCTACCGGCAACCTCAGGACAGAACACTGGGATTCTCATCTGGAGAGACTGAACAGTCCCCAGCAATAATAGCTTCATAGAGATACTTGAGGATCCCCTGGCGGAAAAGCTAGCTCACCTGGTTACCTGAAAGTGAATCTCACTAGTCAACAAGCCTGCCCCCACTCCTCACCTGCAAAATAGCAATCGGCTTGTTAGAGCACCACTTACATATGAGTAGATATGCAAAGGTGATCAGAGAATTGAGAAAATCTAACAGAAACAGAGATTCTAAAACATAAACTGGAGAAAAAAATACCAAAGAAGCCATACTTATATCTTCAGAGAGATGAGACATTATGGTATCTATTAAAATGTAGATACAATATAATAAAGAAATGATCAAACAAGAAAGATATCTTGATTTTTTAAAGCTAATTGAAGAAAATAAAGTGATTATAACATAGAAATTCCCCAGAAAGCATTTTTTAAGTCAAAAATATGAGAAAAGAGAGAATATGTAAGAAAATAAGATCAGTCTAGAACTTGCTACCCAAAGAGTGGTCCACAAACCAACAACCTTGGTAACCCCAATTGCCGAAGTGGAACAAGTGGAGTAGGAACTAGTTAGAAATACAGATTCTAAGGTGCCACCCAGCTCTATTAAATCAGAATCTGAATCTTAGCAAGATTTCATAATAGCATCCCCCACATACCTTCTTAAGAAAGACAGTGGAAGGTGTTCTTCATTAAAATGAGATAACAAATCAAGGAAGAGAAAAACATAATGCTAGGCAATAATTGGTGAGGCATTATATTGGACACCTATATAATTAAGCAAATGATAAAAGAGAAAGAGAGACAATTATTAATTCTACAGAGAAAAGTTTGATGTGAAAGGCAATATAAACACCGTACACTTATCACCTCAGCAGTAAATAATATTAACATAATAAAAATAGTGATTTTACAAATTCAACAACATTTGTAAAACCATAACAGGAAGATCTTGACCAGAGAAATGGATATGATGGTGTGGAGAAGAAAAAAGCATCAGCCTCTATAATAGGTAGTTAACAGAAACAGCCTAAAATTAAAAGATCCAGAAATAGTACTAAAAACATATCATCTTACAATATAGCATTAAATAGCAGATAAAATAGTATTAAACAGCAGGAAAAAAGCTTTCTCTGGACTAGGACTACAAGCAAAAGTAAATTTGCTAGTTCTTCAAAATCAGGCTTTTAGAATTCAAATATTATTTCATGATTTACTATATACATTACTTAGATCAAAATATATTATTTCAATCTATTTAGGACAAGATTGTTCAGGTAAAACTACTTTTGCTAAAAGAAAAAATAATAATAGGTCTAAAGTCAGCAAGCTTCCTGCTTAATCACCAAAAAATTATCTGGCAACTGGAGGCTGCTTTTGTCTTTTAGTAAACAGCTCAATAAGCTACCACCTTGGGTGATGCAGGAAGACAGAAATGTGTTCTATTTTGTGTAATTGCCATGGACATAGGTTAAGGAAGAAGAAGAGAAATACTGTGTTGACTCATTCAACAAATATTTATTTTTAACTCTGAGGGTGAACCACAAAATATAATGCAAGATCCCTGCTTTCAAAGAACTCATATTCAATTCCAAATTCAGTATACCCAGATAATCATTTAAAAAAAAGTAGCACACGATGTGTAATATGGAGAAAGACTGTATATGCAATGAGGACTATCTATATTTTAAGACAGGATGTGTTGTGTTGCACAGACTTTGGTCTCATAATGCCACGGTTTTCATCTCAGGTCTATCAGTTAGCTAAAAGACCCTTAAGCAAGTCATTTAACTTCTCCGAATTTCAGTCACTTTATTGGCATAATAGGATTAATGACACCATCCCCCTAAAGTTTTGTAACAGTTAAATGAGATGATACATTTAAAGGCACCCTGTAAATTCTAAAATGCCAGACATTTGATGGATTTATTACGCTATGCTCAAGCACATAGAGAAGGAACTGGGTCCCTTTGCCATTATCATTTTCATTCTTTAAATTTTTTTTACTTTTATTTAAATGATGAAACAAAAATAAAATCCTAAATCATGGCACCTGCCATTCTGATTACAGTAGAAAATAGATGAACATATCAGTATAATTTTTATTTTAACCTGTGCACTCCTTAAGCTCATACCAAGATTGACTCTAAGGATACTTACATACATGGAAAATGCAGGAAATTTGAAAAGCCCAAATAAAAGTTTATGTTCAAATGAAAAACTATGTTAGGTCAAAATAAGCTATTAAAATAGAGCATACTGAGATTTGAAGGACTGTGCCAAGGTGCCCACTTTTTTATGCACACAGATGGGTTGGTTTGATCCAATTTTGATTTTCAGACTGTCGGAGTCAGCTTGCTCCCTCATACCTCTTCTTTACAGACTTATAATTAATACCCTTGAAAGTATATATCCAGAGATTGCACACTGTATAATTACACAAAAATAACAACAAAATTTCTTCTTCATTACAAACCCAGCCTTCCAAAAGACAATTTCTGATGCCTTTTGAGCCCCAGCACTCCCAGGCATACGAACGCTAAAGGGCCATGGACTATTCACAGGGTGGCCTTCCATCCTCTGGAGATCACTTCCCAGAGTTAGGAAACCTCATCCAATCAGGTCAAACTGCCAGGATGCTGGCCATCTCAGGCCGTTGCTGCCCCTGCTCCAGCCAAGAGAATGCGAACAGCCTGGTCCACCAGGCAAGTAAGACTGTGCTGCCCCTTAGGCCAAGCCAGGCCCTGCTTGTGTGACCAAGTTCACTTATGTTTTCAGAAAAGTCCTGAGCCAGTTAATTTGGAGGAAGTCTGTTCCTTCAAATCATGTTCTGTGCTTTATCTTGTTAATAGCTAATCCCACAAGTAATGGCACAAGCCATTAACAATGGCTACCCCCACACAGCAACCCAATCTCCTTAGTGACTGGAGCTGCCCACTGGCTCAGGGAGTCAAGAAGGAAAAAAGGAACTGAGCTAAATTGGGATACTCTTTTCTAATATAATCATGGACATGCAAAACTTCCCACAAAGATATTATGTTGAGCAAAAAATACCAGACTCGGCTGGGGGTAATGGCTCACGCCTGTAATCCCAGCACTTTGGGAGGCCGAGTCGGGGGGATTGCCTGAGCTAGGGAGTTCAAAACCAGCCTGGGAAATATGGCGAAACTCCATATCTACTAAAAATACAAAAAAATTAGCCGGACATGGTGGCGTGCACCTGTAATCCCAGCTACTCAGGAGGCTGAGGCAGAAGAATTGCTTGAACCCAGGAGGTGGAGGTTGCAGTGAGCTGAGATCACACCACTGCACTCCAGCCTGGGCAACAGAGTAAGCCTCTGTCTCAAAAATAAAAAATTTTAAAAAAAACAGGCTCAAAAAAAACCCAGCACATACTAAATGATTCCATTTATGTTAAGTTCAACAGCAGACAAAGCTAATCTATGGTGAAGGAAGTAGGAACATAGGCTACCTTTGGAGAGAGGAGCATTAGTGGGCATGATACATGTCTCCTTCTCTCTTCCAGCCTTAAGTAGATACAAGACATCTGGAGTGAGCAATAAGTAATAAATAAGACCAAAATACACAGTGCAAACGAGGATAACTCATACATCACAGGGATTCTCAAACTCTTTTCCACCTCAAATGCCTCAAACAGGTATTTGAATGAGAATCCTCACATGGTATATAGAGATTGTGGGATATGGCCACACCCAAATAAGAAGCTTGAGTTTTTCATACTTCCCTGTGTTAAAGCTATAATTCAACTTCCTTCTCATAACTAATCATAACACATCAGCATGTCAGATACTTGGTTAAGGATGTTCAGAGAAACACTGCATCACCTGCCATCACCTTACAAAGTATATAATGAAAACGTGGCTTTCTTTTAAAGTGGATTTATTCCATGGCCTTGTCTTCAAGGGTAGCAACTAAGGAAACTCTGCTGAAAATCTTTAATCCTAATAAGTCAGCCCAAACTGGGCTATTGCTTTTGTTGCCTGTGATAGTTAATACTGAGTATCAACTTGATTGGATTGAAGGATGCATAGCATTGATCCTGGGTGTGTCTGTGAGGGTGCTGCCAAAGGAGATTAGCATTTGAGTCGGTAGGCAATATCCACATTTAATGGTTGCAGGCTTATGCTTAATCTGGCTGGGCACCATCTAATCAGCTACCAGTGTGGCTAGAATATAAAGCAGGCAGAAGAACGTGAAAAGGCTAGACCAGCTTAGCCTCCCAGCCTGCATCTTTCTCCCATTCTGGATGCTTCCTGCCCTCAAACATCGAAATCCAAGTTCTTCAGCTTTGGAACTTGGACTGGCTTCCTTGCTCCTCAGCTTGCAGACAGCCTATTATGGGACCTTGTGATCGTGTGAGTTAATACTACTTAATAAACTGATATATATATATATATTATATATATCCTATTAGTTCTGTTACTCTAGGAAACTCTAATACATTGCCTAAATATAGTATGGTATGGCCAAAAAGACATGTAGAAAATGTCCAAAACCTCCCTGTAGCTCTCTTTCCCAAATTCAGATTAGAACTAGCCCAAATCCACTATCATGGTAGTGTCCAATTATCCTCTAACATCTAATGTAATTTCCCCTGCTCTCATAATTCTATAGATAGAATTTTAGATAGATAGATAGACAGATAGATAGATAGATAGATAGATAGATAGATAGATAGATAGATAGATAGGTAGATAGAGGAAATGGCTTTTTCTTAAGCTCAAAAAGTGGTTCTCATTTCAGCCTTCCATTTATGAGCAATCTAAGAAGTGAAGAAATTCACTATAGCCAGTATTCTAGAATGTGACCTGGACCTACTTATGTGTTCTATCATCACAGATAAGGTTTAAATAACATCTTGAACACATACATATGACTTGGGCTTCCTCATAGGATGGTGGCCTCAGAGTTACACAGCTCTCCAAGAGAGAGCATTCCTAGAAACCAAAATGAAAATTTTATAGCCTTTTGTGACCTAGCCTCAAAAGTACAATATTGTTACTTTTCTGTACTCTGTTAATTAAAGAAGTCACAAGCCCATCCAGATTAAAGCGGAGGGGAGGAGAAATAGATTCCACCTCTTAATGGGAGAAATGCCAAAGGAGTGGCAGATTTAACACTGATACATGGAGGGAAGAGAAAGCATGTTCTAGACCACATTCAGGAGGTACGGCTTAGACACATAAGTTAACTTCTCTCTTGCCCCCAATCCTGAGATTATCACAAACTCAGGGCTGGTGAATCTCCTACTTCTGCCATTGAGACTCTTTGTGTAGCTGAAAAATTAAGGAAAGAAGGCAGAAGAGATCTTGTCACAAGTGGCACTGTTATTTATCTTATGAAATTTATTTTGGTGATAGAGAAAAGAACCTGTATCTAAAGAAAGATATTTCTCCAAACATTCAGGTGAAACCTGAAGTACTCTTCTTAAAGCTTAAACCCTTACATTCAAACCCCTTCCACTCCTCCCCAACCCCCTGCCCAGAAATATGGTGGTCAATGTTTCCTATTTTAGTATGAATTAAGGATTAACTGAGCCCTACAAAAAGATGTGATAAATGGCTGAGGTAAGAGGGTCATCTGCCTAAAGTGGGGTCCAGAAGCAGAGAGCATCAGAAACACTATACCTTCTACTTGGTTTTGTCTACAATAACTCTGAGGAAAGAAATAAGACAATGAAGCAGAACCATATAACTGTAAGTTTCAACCTTGTCAGTTCCTGCCATTTCCAATGCTTTGAAGTGGCTTGTCATAACCTAAACTTACAAATAAGCTTCTGTTAAGAGTCGAATTTCCCCCTTAGAATAGAAGAATTCTGGGGATCTTTTTGTATTGGGCTTTTCTGAATTATAAAGGTGAATTGAGGGCATATAATTTAATCTTAAACCATGGCTCAAAAAATGCTTTTCTCCCAAAACATGGAACTCAGGACGTCAGGGAAGGATGGAGGGAAGAATTGGCTTTAAAATATTACTTTCTTTTTCTGGTTACTTCTTTAGAAAAAGCCATAAGTGTGAGACTAGGTAGAGAGAGGAGGATCAAAGAGAAGTCAGAAATATTATTGTACCAAGTAACCGCCCAAGTGCAAGATGGAATTACACAAACATTAACAGTTGCATTCTTTTTTTCAACATTGACAACTTTCCTAACACTGAAGCAATATCCACACTTAATGGTCGCAGGCTTATGCTTTGGGACCATGAATTGATGAGTAATATGGAGGGGAAGAGGAAGAGAGTAGAGGGAGAAATGTAACAGGAAGAGTAACTTCCTTTTCTCTTCCTGTCTATTCTTTTACATTAACAAAACTGAAAAATGGGGAAGAGAGGAAAGGGGGTCAAAAGAAAAACAAAAAACAGCTTCACAGATAGCATCTACTTTATTGAAGTTTCCAGACCTAAGATGCAATCTATTGAAGAAATTTCATTCCTCCACTTTTAAAAGGTCTTGAGTCTTAAAGCCAATTTGCAGAGTGGCTTAGCAGGACCTAGAAATTCTCCTCCCAGGATTGATTTGCATAAAATGCCTCTCAGTGGAATTAGCCCCTAATGTCTAGTTTCTCATTCAGATTCAAATACTTGGATGTCCCAAATTAACTCCCACAATGGCCATTGGGGCTTAACAATCTCAAAATCCAGTGGCCAAATTCCCCATGGATTGATTACAACCGGAGATCCTACACATGATTCTTTGATAAAGGAAGGTGAACCACCAGGAGATAGCTAATAAGGGATTCATTTCAGATATTTGATTTACACAATGGCAGGGGCTGGTTAAACAGCCTACACAAGCCTATACTTTCTGCACCTGGTGCTGACATCTAAAGTCAGCAGGGTCTGCAGGGTCAGCAGTCAGAATGAAAGCATGGATGTGGAGTGGGGAGAGCAGAAACAAACTGGAACCTGCAAGGATGGGCTAGAATCCTCAGAGGTAGATCAAACCCATATTACTCTCTCATTTCTTTCAAACCTCCACCTTCTACGACAGTGTGCCCTGCTGCACTTCACTCATCATGGAACTGGACTCTCACTGGGCCCAGGAGGTGGGGGCAGCTGAGGGTGGATCCACAGGAACCATAGGAGCTTCAGGACCAGCCATGAGGAGGAGCCTGTGGATAAATGATGGCATGCATGAGTGGCAACTGCTCCAGGTACCATCCACAGACCTCCCAAGGATAAAAATAACTTGGCTGTTGCTTCACTTCTGCCTTCCAAATCTTTCACAAAATGTCTCTTGTGTCTCATTTTAACTCAGAACCATGCAAGGAAGGGAATTCTGAGGAATGCAGTTTCAGTCATGCTAAGTTGACACAGTACAGACCTACCCTAACTTGACTAGTTTTCTAGTACCCACCTGTCACCCACCACGCTGGCTTCACTTAATTGTCTTCTGTGCAAATATGACAGGCAGATCACCTGAGAAGCAAGGAGAGTAGAAAAACACAAAGACTGGCTGGAAACAGAGAGTGAGGATAGAAGAGAGGGGAGCCAGAATTAAGAAGGAAGTGACTACCCAGGGTATTAGAAACAAGAAGAAAGAGGAAGAGCCTCTTGGCTTCTCACAACACAAAAAAATGATCAAATAATCATAGCTAATTAGTTGTTCAGGCGCGGAACAAACACTAATGCACAGAACATCTTAACTAAAAGGCTACTACGATGCCTACAAATCTCCACCCCCAATCTACTGTACCATGCCCATTAAACTAAGGTCATCCAGTGAGAAACAGAGGATCCTGAGGTCCTAGTTACCTGCCTTATCATATTTACTGAGACTGGATAACTTATAATGTCACCCAAAACTTATAATGTCACATGCCAAGTAAGTGTATGATAAAATTTTAGCCTGGGCTCAAGGAAACCATTTAAAACAATTAAACTGAAAAATAAAAATCCTTCTCTAACATTTTGAGTATTTGATCTCATCTTGAAGTATAGTCACCAGCTGTATCTACTCCAGTCCCCTAAGTCCAACATTCCTCTAATGGATCCCATAGTTAAAGTCTGCCTGGATTCCCTGGGGAGCTGAGTCCGCTCTCCAGGAAACCTTAAAAGATAATAGAAGCAAAGCGGAAAACATCAATGACTGCATTTAGGCTGTGTACAACAACCACTTGGTCCTCATTAGCCTGGGTCCAATTACTCTCAAGATATGGGTCATGGCTTATTTTCATATGTCCATGACACTGTGACTCATGCTCTTGTTGAATTTTTAGGCAGGCAATCACTATCGGAGGTAAATTACTACCAAGTGTCTCCTATTTTATTACCTCATGACAAAAATAGGCAGAAAAAGAGCATCATTGTTCACATTTACTGGCTACTGGCTGTGGTGGGAAAATGGAATTAAAGAAACATGAAGGAAAATAAACCTGGACATCTCTGCTCCAAAAGAAATATGGCTTCCCACAAAAATTAGTAAAAGATGCCTACTGCAAGATTTAGCCCTCAGGGTGTGTTTATGTGGAAGGAGTGGGAGAGAGAAAAAAAGATAATGTATAAGTGTGCAACAAAGGGGTTAGGGATCACCCAACACTCTTTTGAGGCAGACAGGTGGACTGGAAGGAATTTCAGAGATGCAGGTCTAAGGTGTGATTGTAACATGGTCAAGAGAAAATAATCCATTACATTGACTCAGTGTAGAGGTTTGGAGAAATGCAATGGAATTACAAGTTAGTAAGTCTTAGATCACATGAAAAAATAGTCCAAAGTTGACAAGGTCCATTAGGAATACCCAGAGGAAAGGGGATGATATTGGCTTTGTACATACAAGCACTGTGTTTCCCTATATGATAGAGAGCAATGCTTCTCAAAGTGTGACCCCAGAGCAGCAGCAACAGTATCATCTGGGAGCTTCTTATAAATGTTAATTCTTATCTTTCTCAAATACACATACACACACACATACACACACACCCCACACACGATGCACTTTGGGGGTGGGACCCAAATCAACGCGATTCCGACATAAACTAAGGTTTGAGGACTGCTAGTTTAGAGTGTGTGAATTTACCTTGGCTCAGAAACATTGCTAAGTCTAAACGAAATCTGGTTCTGTTTCTATGGTCTCCAAAAAATACCCAGGAGATCATTTGACTTCCCAGATAGCTAGCTTGCTTTCAGGGAGCAAGTGCCCTAGCCAGGCTGACTAAGGCATTCCAGTCCTCTTGGTGCTATATTTCCCAAGTTAAATTAATGAATTAGCATTCTGATTTTTACAGATCAGTCACCTGTGGCGTGTTTCTGGCCTGAGCCAACACCTCTGTCCAAAATCTGATGTTCAGGAGCCCTACTGACAACACCACCCCCTGGTGCTTACACAACATCAAAATGAAAAACGGGGAGCTTTTCTGAGGCAGAGTCCCTATGCATCAAACAGAAAAACTGTGGCTGCTCTACTGTCGGCTGGAGTGAAAAGCAAGGATTCTGCTCCCACTGCTTTCCCGTCTTCTAAGACACACTCCCCAGAAACCTCAAACTCCAGGGCCATTTTTGAAAACTAAGTATCCGAGAAAGAAGAATCTCTCAGATCAGCTTACCAGACCAAATAGGACTTAGGTCGGGCCTGGAAGGATGAGGAGGATACAGAGGGTCAAAGCGGACCCTGTGGAGGGGGGTTGCAGAGGAAGTAGGGATTCTGCCTGTTCAGAATAGAGGGCAACCACTGGGCAGTGAAGGAAATCAAAATATTTCACCCCAAAATATACTTCCTTAACATATTTTGAAATGGCTGCTGCAGGGCAAGCCGACTGAGGTGGGGAAAAATTGTATTCATAGAGAATCCTCATGAATGCGGCCAGGCCTTCTCTTTCTAGGACTTTCCCAGATTTAGCAGTGATTGAGAGTCTGAAACCTTTAAGTCTGAAGAGAAGAGTTTTCCATCTATTCTAAGGAATGCTACCTATGCGGCTTCATCTATGTAACAAGACCACCTTTGCTAGCCAAGTGTCTCTCTTTTTCCTTCCTGTATTAGTCCATTCTCATGTTGCTAATAAAGACTTACCCAAGACTGGGTAATTTATAAAGGAAAGAGGTGTAATTGACTCACAGCTCCACAGGGCTGGGGAGGCCTCAGGAAACTTACAATCATGGCTGAAGGCAAAGCAAACATGTCCTTCTTCACATGGCAGCAGCAAGGAGAAGTGCTGAACAAAAGGGGAAAAAGCTCCTTATAAAACCATTAGATCTCATGAGAATTCATTCAGTATCATGAGAACAGTAGCACGGGGGTAACCACCACCATGATTCAATTACCTCCCACTGGGTCCCTCCCACAACACAGGAGGATTTTGGGAACTACAGTTCAAGATGAGATTTGGGTGAGGACACAGTTGAACCATGTCACTTCCCTTAACCTGCCTTGCCACTAAAACATGTTTTGGGCCACATTCTGAGCCCACTTTCTTTCTTTCTATAACCTCAAGGTGGTAGATAAGCTTCTATACTTTATTGGGAGGTTTGGGTCTTCATTCTGAAGGCTCCTGCGTATACACATTAAAAAAATTAGTATGCCTTTTCTCTTATTAATCAATCTGCCTCACGCCAGTGATTTTTTTTTTCCTGAGACAGAGTCTCGTTCTTTCCCTGGGGCTGGAGTGCAGTGGTGTGATCTCAGCTCACTGCAACCTCCGGGTTCAAGTGATTCTCCTGCCTCAGCCTCCTGAGTAGCTGGGATTATAGGCGTGTGCCACCACGCCTGGTTAATTTTTTTATTTTTAGTAGAGACGGGGTTTCACCATGTTGGCCAGGCTAGTCTCTAACTCCTGACCTCACGGTCCACCCGCCTCAGCCTCCCAAAGCACTGGGATTACAGGCGTGAGCCACCATCCCCGGCCATGTCAGTGATTTTTTCAGTGAACCTTCAGAGGGCCAAGAGGAAAGCTCTCCCTTAGCCACAGCAGGGACCAGACACAGAGTTGAAGGAAAAGTGAGGTTTGAAAGATCTTAAACTCTGGATGGGAGAGTTCAGGTTTGAATCAGTTATCAGGGGGAGCACATGTAGATGTCTGAGGGGACAGGGGAGGGACAGGCAGGCTTCATCACTTAGTAATCTCCACGAAGTTCCAAGGATGCCATGATGCTGGTTAGCAAGAAAACATCTCACCATGTGATTGCAGGAAGTTCTTGTTAGTATGTCTTGAACCTGAGCATCCCCTTAAAAATGTATTTAGTATTGATGCCAGTAACTCCATCGTGACCTTATTAACAAAAACTACCAAAAAAGAGTTGACTTTTTTTTTTTTAATCCAAAAAGGAGAGTTAGGATAACTTTGAAAGGGCTATCGCTAGCCTCTGGCAGCGGCCTCATTCACAGGTCATGCGGAGGTTTTGAGTGCCTCATGCCACTGCAGGCTGTTTGGCATTGGGCAAGTTACTGAACCTTTCTTTGTCTGATTTTCATCAATAAAATAGAAACAATATCATGTCACAAGGCTGTCGAGTTACTGGAAAGGGGTCCCGATCCAGACCCCAAGAGAGGGTTCTTGGATCTGGGCAAGAAAGAATTTGGGGCAAGTCCACAGAGTAAAGTGAAAGCAAGTTTATTACAAAAGTAAAGGAATAAAAGAATGCCTACTCCATAAACAGAACAGTCCCGAGGGCTGCTATTAGCTATTTTTATTGTTATTTTTTGATTACATGCTAAACAAGGGGTGGATTATTCATGAGTTTTCTGGTAAAGGTGAGGGGAACTCCCAGAACTGAGGGTTCCTCCCACTTTGAGACTACATAGGGTAACTTCCAGACATTGCCATAGCATTTGTAAACTGTCGCGCCACTGGTGGGAATATCTGTTAGCATGCTAATGCATTGTAATTAGCATGTAATGAGCAGTGGGGAGGACCAGAGGTGACTTTCATCGCCATCTCGGTGTTGGCAGGTTTTGGCTGGCTTCTTTACTGTGTCCTCTTTCAACAGCAGGGTCTTCATGACCTGTATCTTGTGCTGACTTCCTATCTCATCCTGTGACTAGGAATGCCTAAGTTCCTGGGAATGCAGCATAGCAGATCTCAGCCTCATTTTACTCAGCCCCTATTAAAGATGGAGCTGCTCTCATTCTAACACCTCTGACAGTTGTGAAGATTAAATGAGAAAGGAAACACAAAACATCTAGCTTGATACCTAGTAGAGATTCAATAAATGTCATCTAAATCTAAATATGAAAATTCTAGAGACAAAATCAAGATATGTAATACCTGAAATTTTCAAGATTCTGAAGAAAAGAGAAAAAAGATCAGCATTCACTTCCTATACCCACATTACAGCATGGAAATTATATCATGCTTAACCATAAATATTGAAAAACATCAGGGGAGCCTGGTCGTTTCTCCAAAAATTATCATTTTTATAGGCATATTCAGCTACCAAAAGAACAGCGAAGTCCATAGCAGAGCAGTGGTGACTTCACCTCCACTTGAGCTGGGTGCATCCACAATGAAGGAACACTGACCAGTGCCAAGTCAATGTAAAACCCAGTCCCACAGGAGCAGGTTTGTTGCCTTCAGGTTCCTGTGGCAATTATCTGTGATTGGCTTTCTTGGGTGGCTTGCTTTGTACTGCCAGGATGAGCTCATGGAAGAGGGAGATCATTTGAATGTACCCAGCACCCCTAGGTAATTAAAATCCCAAAGCAGATGAGAGTGCTCCATTCCACAGATACTAGTCAGCACACCATGTCTTCATCAAGGAGTTCTTAGTTTTTTTCTTAAAACGGTTGGTGGAATGCTAACAAAACTGAGCAGTTCCCCCGTAAGCATCCGAAGCTGTATTGATTCAGGTGATGTCCAGATCAGGAGAGATGCAAACACATAACAAAATCCAATAGAAGTGGGGTCAAAGGCAGTCTAATGAGATACATGAAATGAAATGGTAACCTTACTGTACAGAAAAATATGAGGAGTAGCCACTGTTTGGGGCACATTTATAGAACATGAGCACCATTCATCAGAGGTCACAGGCTGGCATGGCTGCAAAGATCCTGGCAAACACTTGACTGCATGGCTCATCAAAGTCCATCTTCTCTGCATGCACATTTACTCCACCTACTCCTTTCTTCTTTGTTTAAATTGCCAAAATGGCAAAACTATAAATTGTCAAACATATTTTTCAATGCTTTTTTGGTGCTGAGATTATGTTATGTGTATTTCTACAAAAATTACTTGTATAATGAACAAAACTAGTACTTTTCAAAATACCAATCTTATGTACAGTGACATTTATCCCCTTTGTTTTAAAAAGCTTTAATTCTTTCATTTCTCCTTCAATGACCCTGAGCCAATATTGTTTCCCTATCTAAAATGCCTACTTCCTTCTTTTCTGCTAGATTCTCCAACATTTTACTGCCCAGTAAAAAATCACAATTAAAGCCTTTGTTAATTTTCTTTATATTCATAAATATTGCCTTTCTCTGAATCCCTTACCCATTTTCCAAAGTGTTTTCCACAGCACATTAATCTAATCCCCTAGTTTAGTTTTCCTGTTTAATTCTCTAGAAGAGCTTTGTAAAGAAATATACTTGATAAATGCTTCCCATTATATCCACCTTTAGACAGCCACAATTCACAGTTGCACATTAAGGTCTCTGCAAATTCCTTTTCTGATTTTCCCCCTTCTTAATTGACATGATACACAATACTCAGTATCATCCAACAAGTAAACCAACAAAACTCTCTTTAAGGAAGAGCAACACAGTTTAAACTCATTCCTCTAATAAATCCACTTTGGCAGATACATTTGTTAGAAATCAGAAGATCTTTGGTTTATTGAAAAGTCTAGCAGGACAAAGAGGTTGTTAGTGCAAAATAAAATGTATAGAAAATTATAAATTTGTTTGCTATCACTGTGAACACACCAAGAACCCTGGGGGATGTTGTTATGTAAGCACAGGCTTCATCCTTACTCTGCAGAGCATAATCACATATTAGCTTATGTAGTAAACTGTCTTTCCATGGATATGTTAGAAAAAAAAACATTTTCTCCCCGTCTCTGCATTTTTACCTTGGTTGATAAAAGAGGAACTTGGAGTCATGAGAGGTAATGGGAAGATAGTTTCTTCACTCCCTCTACTCCTGCTCACTGTCTTCCAAGGGAAACAGAGTGACCATCTATCCCAACAGTGAGACTCAAAGACTTGTGATCCCTTCTGAGATCTCTTTCTGGGACCAGCCTACTTGCATTATGTGTGCTCCCAATGGAAAGTAATCTCACCGAGATAGGGCTTCTGTGTGTGCCCCTTGTGTCTACAGAGTCAGACTAGGAGTAAAATTAGGAAGCTAGATTGTGTTAATAACTATATGTAGCCATGTAGTTGCAACCTGACCAGCAACAAAACTGATATATTTTATCCTAAACTTAATTCTGCATTTGTTTCTCAACTAGTTCAGAATCTCAAGGAGGAATGTATACAGTTAAAATAGCTAAAATAAACCCCAACAAATATGAGAGCACAAACCATCTTACATCTCTCTATCCCCTCACAGAACATGGCCCAGTGTTTTCCACCAAGATGGTGCTCAACACATTTATTCAGCCAATGAATAGTAAAAAAAAAAAAAAAAAATGTATTTCTTATTAATATCCATCCCGCATCACATCTGCGAAATGGAATCTGCTTCTCAGTGGCCCCAACATGTCATGAAGTGGCAAAGAATGGAAAAAATACACAATTTCGAGTATTTAAAGACATGACCAGCAGAGAGAGGTTCACAGTGAAAGCTAAAACAACTTTCCAATTTCTGTGAAATTTATCTTCTGACTCTCTTTACATGGCTAGATTTCTAAACAAGTTAGAGATCTGCTAATGATTGATAAATGTGTGTGGCAGGCCAACTGGAAGATTTGGGTATCTTTGCCAGTCCTAAAATCCCAGACCTTCAATTCAACTGGGCAGTTGGCCCAGAACAAGCTGAGACTTGAAGACAATGAAAGGATAATTTTTCCCTAAAACATCTAATCCGAGACCACTATAGTGCCTGAAATTCCCACCACTAGGGACAGTGTGCTAGGTTAAAGCATCACTGGTGTATCCACATAGATTACAGATGAATGAGCCAGAACTTAGCTGCTAGTTTACTCTGAAAGAAAGGAATGGAACTGAAAAGGGAAAGGTTTTCAGAGCATAGAAAGAGCCAGTGGTAGATACAGTACAATGTTAGACACTCTGGAACCAGACTACTTTAGTTTGAATCCCAGCTCTATCAACTACTAGCTCTGTACTTGGGGCAAGACATGAATCTCTCTTCACTCACTTTACTTATCAGTAAAATGGGGCTTGGTGAAAAATAAATGCAGTAGAGCACAGCCAGAACAGAACAGAGCATGCATGTGCTGTGTGTTATTAAAGAGGAGACAAGGCAGCACATGAGTTACTCTTAGCAACAACAGGTCAGGGTGGCATCCTAAGACACTGAAAGCCAGGAGAGGAGGCAGGTGACTCCTGGGAAATTCACTAGAAAGAAGAAAAACATAATCAAAAAACAGCAAGACCTCTGCCATCTTTTTGTCAATTGCAATCTGTTGAAGCTTTTCTGTTGTCAGAAAATAAAGAAAAAGTGGAGACTAGTCCACTGGCTTTCCAGAACTTTATTTCAGCTTCTTTGTTGTAGATAAGAATTTAGATATTATGCACTCCATCCAAAGAGATTTGATTCTTAAGAAATCATCATGAACTCATTTATAAGCCAGTCCCATTGAACAAAAATTTGAGCACTTAACATGTGCAAGACAGTTTTCTAGCTTTAAGAGAGACAAGACAGTTCCCGTATCAGTAATAAGTCAATTATGAGTGAGGCCCAGAAAAGAATAAGGAAAATATATCCAGAACTAAAAAATAGAAAATTATAACAATAGCAAAAGTTAAACTAAAATATCTAAGTGAATAAATAGAATAATTTTGCAAGGGTTGACAGCTCAAAAAAGGAATATACATTTCCTAGACACATACTATGCTTTCTTGCAAAGAATATGCCCAGCTCTAGAACAGCACAATTAATGGAGTATTGTCATAAAGCTGAATGAATAAGTTGAATCCCAGTGCCAAGCACAGCACCTGGTATTGAGAAGGTGCTCAATAAATCTTTGGTCAAAATTGGCACAAATAATATATATGTGTGTATAAGTGTCAAATAATATTTAGTCTACAATGATTAGACAAAATGTCGTAAGATCTTAGACTTCCAAGCAAGACAATGGCTGGCATTAGGAGCAGAGTCCAGTCTGTGCCTCCAACAAAATAAAAGTAATGTTCCAAAGGCAAAAATTGTAATTGGACCTATTGTTCAGGAGGTGAAAAGGATTTGCAGAAATTCTTACTCACAGTACCTTAGTTTGGCTTCACTTGAAAGCAGACCTTGAGACAAAGACTTCGGTTCAGTTACTTTACATGGGAAGTGATCCCAGGAACTAGAACAGAAAAACTGGAGGAAACGAAAAAGGAAGGAATGAATGCTGATAAAGGAGGCATTGTTGAAGTTACTGCTACAGGTAAGGGAAGTGATGCCACCAGGACCTCCCAAGAAGCATCCCAAATGCTTCCAAGGATTATTTACCTGAGAGATGGAAAGCTGGGGCATTGATCCTCCTGCCACCTTCCCCACTGGCTAAGTTAGAACCCCAAGGGCTCTAACTCCACACGCCAGGCCTTCGCTTGGAGCTGCCAGGTGTGGGAGAAGGTACTGGGACAGTAATCAACTACATACCTTAAAGGAGAACACTGACAGCTGGAGGAAGGGTCTGCTACAGCTGCAGCTAAAATTCAAGGTAAGCTAAAGGGATGTGATGCAAGCAACAAGGGTAGTCTCCTACAGTACCTTTTCTGTATAGCTTTGTCAATAATCTAGGTTATTCCATAGATAATAATCAAAGGTCATTGGATCTTTGATGTCAAAAACAACATCAAAACTCCACCCTCTGCAAATGCCCTTTCTTCTTTCTCAGTGTAATAGTCCCTTCCCTCCTCAATATATGGCTTATGATTCTTGTTTTCCTTTAACAAAACTAAGCCCATTATATGCTAACATGAACATATGCTTCATAAAAAAATGAACATTTTCTTAAAATCTGTGAGTTTAACCTTTATTGTAAAACTCTTCAGTGTTTTTCTATTTTCTTCTTTTTTCAACTTGTATTTTAGGTTCAAGGGGTGTATGTGCAGGTTTGTTACATGAGTAAACTACATGTCTTTGAGGTTTGGATTACAAATGCTCCCATCACCCAAGTAGTGAACATAGTATCCAGTGAGTAGTTTTTCAACCCTCAACCACCTACCCCATCTAGTAGTCCCCAATGCCCAGTGTCTATGGTTCCTATCTTTACATGCGTGTGTACACAATGTTTAGCTCCACTTATAAGTGAGAAAATGTGGTATTTGGTTTCCTGTTCTTGCATTAGGTTGCTTAGGATAGTGGCCTCCAGCTACATCCATATTGCTGCAAAGGACATGATTTCATCCTTTTTTATGGCTGTGTGGTATTCCATGCACCACATTTTCTTTATCCAACCCACTGTTGATGGGCACCAAGGTTGATTCATGTATTTGCTATTGTGATTAGCATTTCAATGAACATATGGGTGCATGTGTTTTTTCAGTAGAGCTAATTATTTTCCCTTGGATACATACCCAGTAGTGGGATTGCTGGATCAAATGGTGGTTACATTTTAAGTTCTTTGAGAAATCTCCAAACTGATTTTCACAGTGCCTGAACTAGTTTGCATTCCCGACAGTATGTAAGTGTTCCCTTTTCTCCATAGCCTTGCCAACATCTGCGGTTTTTTGACTTTGTAATAACAACCACTTTGATTGGTATGAGATGACATCTCACCATGGTTTTCATTTGCATTTCTCTAGTGATCAGTGAAGCAAGCACTTTTCCATGTTTGTTGGCCACTTGTACGTCTTCTTTGAGAAATGTCATTTCATGTACTTTGCTCATTTTTAATTCTTTTTGGCTTGTTGATTTAAGTTCCTTATAGATTCTGAGTATTAGACCTTTGTCAGATGCATGGTTTGAGAATATGTTCTCCAATTCTGTAGGCTGTCTGTTTACTCTATTGGTAATTTCTGTTGCTGATGATTCACATTTTCTAAGGAGCTTTCCAAACTAAGTTCACCCAGAGCGACCCGTCTGCTTCTAGAACATCTCTGAATCTACTTTGTGTATGTTGTAGTTTATTTAAATAACATGGTTTGTTGTTACCTGGTTTGAATTTAGGCGACTCAAAGTATGTCCCCTAACACAGTATCTGTAACAAAAGCTTCTTCCAGCAATGCCAGCCAGCATGGCAGATTTTAGTACAATTTTCTTACATCGGTATATTAGTTAAGTTAGCATTATATGTCACAATGAACAAATGTACTATGGCTTAACCATGGCAGAAGTTTATTTCTCGCTCATGTTAAGTGCAAAATGACTGACAGGCAGCATGCTTCTAAGACATGATGGGTTCTGGCCAACCAGGTACCCAGCTCCTTCTATAATATTGCTCTGCCATCTTCACATGTGGCTTCCAACATCAGAGGACTCCACTGCATTCAGAAGAAAGCAAAAGAGTCCAAGAGGATCACACAGAGGAGGTTTTGGTGGACCTGCTCATTCCATTGGCTAAAATTCAGTCAAATGGTCTCACAAACTACAAAGACGCATGAGAAACAGAAAGTAAATGGTCTTGATCAACAATGGGCAGTCTCAGCCACAGTGCGGTTTTCTGACTTTTGTCAGAACTCAATGTATATTTTGTGTGCTTGATTTTACTTTTGCTTGATTTGAATGCAACTGTGAAACCCTGAGACTGGAATACTCTCCAGACTCTTCCAATCAGGGCTAAGGATTACAGGGTCCTAGTTAAGCCTCTGTTAACACACTTTTCACATCCTGTATGACTGTACCACTGGACTGTGAGTTCTTTGGTTTCTTCAACCATATCATTTTCATTTTTCAAAAGTTAACCATGCCACACATGCAGAAACACTTATTAAAAGTTTATGAATAATTGAATGAAAGAACTTTGTCTGTCACTCTCTGGAGTTATTTGCACAGTCCACTGCTGATATCTGTTGAATGTTACTTGTTCTAAGTAAGACATCGTCATATAGGTATTATTAAGAAGAGTTCATGTCCTTTGTAGGGACATGGATGAAGCTGGAAACCATGATTCTGAGCAAACTATCACAAGGACAGAAAACCAAACACCGCATATTCTCACTCATAGGTGGGAATTGAACAATGAGAACACTTGGACACAGGGTGGGGAACATCACACATCAGGGCCTGTCGAGGGGTGGGGGAGGGGAGGGATAGCATTAGGAGATATACCTAATGTAAATGATGAGTTAACGGGTGCAGCACACCCACATGGCACATGTATACATATGTAACAAACCTGCATGCTGTGCACATGTACCCTAGAACTTAAAGTATAATTTAAAAAGTATTTTTTTCTTTCTTCAGTAATAAAAAGTAAGAGAAAAATTGAAAGTAAGACCACATCTGAGTTCTTCCACTGGGCCTTTTCGTTTTAGTGTACCCTTGGCTTCCAGCTCAGGCCATCTCTTATTTTCTCTGTATGTGCAGTCTCCCTATGTAACCTCATTTATTCTTTTATCAGTTATTTATTGCCACAATAATACACCCACCACTCAAAGGCATATGATAATAAGCATTTTTTTTTCACTGCCCTATAGGTTGTCTAAGCAATTCTCCTAACCTGGGCCAGGACTAGTTATTATCCCGTGGATTTACTCCTGTCTTAGCTGGAAAGTCAGCTGCAGACTAGCTGGGCTGGAAAGGTCTCAGCTGGGATGACTCCACTCTGCTCCACTTGGTCTCTCATCATCCAGAAGGCAACGTAGGTTTGAGTTTGTTCTTATGACAGAGGCGGGGGTTTGAGAAAGACAGGAAATACCAAAGCTTGTTTTAAAAGGATATGAGCTAGTTCTCATCATCATATGAAAAAATTTTATAAAGCAAAAATAGCCAGAAAATTTTATTCTAAAAAAAAAGTACTGAGGGGAAACTAGCCCTCTCAGAAATTAAAACATAGTGTAAAGCTGGAATCATTAAAAAAGTGAGGATCAAGTGAACAAAATAAACATTCAGAAACAGAGCCAAATAAAAATAGAATTTAGTTCATGATAAAGATGATGTTTCTAATTAGTTTTTCCAACATGGTCTCTTCAGTTAAAGGGGACTTCATAAAACAAACTAGCCTTCTGGAGAAACAGTAAGACTTCATCACTGCATCACATTTTACAATAAAATTCCAAATGGATCCAGTGTGTAAACATGAAAAGGTAAAAAATAAAAGAACAATGGGTAAGATTTTTATAAATATGTCAGAAAATCTGAAATCATAATAGATTGATGTATTTCATCACATAAAAAACAAACATTTCTCCATGCTGAAAATAAACTTCATGATCAAAGCATAAAGAAAAGCAACAAACAGGAGAACACATTTGCTACTCATGACACTGAAAAAGAGCTGATTTCCTCAAGAAAAAAATAAGAGGTTAAAAATACAAATACAAGGTGTGCAAAAATGAAGATTAAAAATAATTCAACCTCATTCATAACAAAAGAAATATAAACCTATAATGAAACACCTTTTTTTTTTTTTTTACCTCAAATCAGCAAGGATCAAAAAGTTTGATATCATTGTTTGATAGAGTACATATCAGGGATCACCAAACTTTTTTTTTAATAAATGTTATTGTGTTTATTTGCAGTTTACAACATGTTATAGGATACATATCCTATTAGTAAAATGGTTTCTAAAGTAAATTAATATATCTTTATCCTCTCACATAGTTACTTTTGTTTGTGACAAGAGCAGTTAAAATCTACTTACTTAACAAAAAACCCTAATACAATTTTATAAACCGTAGTTCTCACGTTGTACATCAGATCCTTGACCTGTCGATGTCACATACCTGTTTCTTTGTATCCTTTGATGTCCATCTCCCCATTTTCACTCCTCCAGCCCCACAACCCTGGGTGACCACTCTTTTCTTCTCCATCTCTATATATTTGGTTTTTTGTTCAGATCCCTCACGTGAGATCATGCGGTATTTTTCTTTCTGTGTCTGGCTTATTTAGCAAGATACTTAGCATAGTGTCTTGCAGATTCATCCTTATTGTGAAAATGGTAGGATGTCCTTCTTTTTAAATGCTGAATAATATTCCATTGTATGCATACACCACAGCTTTTTTTAAATTTTATTTCAGAATCGGGGGCACATGTGCAGGTTTGTTACATGTGTACATTGGGTGATGCTGGGGTTTGGGCTTCCAGAGAACCCATCACCCAAATACTGAACACACTATCTAATAGATAGGTTTTCAACCCACACCCACCTCTCTCCCTCCCCCATTTTGGAGTTCCCAGTGTGTATTTTTCCATTTGTGTCTATGTGTATGCATCCTTTAGCTCCCACTTACAAGTGAGAAGATGCGGCATTTGATTTTCTATTTCTCTATTAATTTACTTAGAATAATTACCTCCAGCTCTATCCATGTTGCTGCAAAAGACATGACTTCATTCTTTTCTACGGATACATAGTATTTCATGGTGTGTATGTACCACATTTTCTTTATCTGATCCCCTATTGATAGACACTTCGGTTGATTCCACGACTTTGCTATTGTAACAGTGCTGTGATAAACAAAATTTTCCTTTTTTAAATGTAGTTTTGTGATTTAGGAATCAATGTTATTTGGAAATGTTTCAGGAAATGAATTTGGAATTTTCCTTTTTGTAAAACTGTGCTCTGAAAAGGTAAAATAATATTTGATGACTTAAGATTTGGTAAAATTCTCCTGTGAAAATATCTGAACCTGGTGCTTTCTGTTGGCAAATTCTTTTAAAATGTAAAATAAAAATCTGACAGCAATTGGATTGTGTGTATATCTATTGGGGCCAATGTTTGTAAATTGTATTTTTCTAAAAACTTATTCATTTTTTAGCTTTTCAATTTGTTTATAGAGAATTGAGCAAAGTAGTTTCCTTTAAGTTCCTCTGTTTTGATTAGTATTTTCATCTCGTCATTTCTAATTTTTGTGGATTTACTTTCTACTTTTTCTTAACTTTTACTTTGGTTTCAAGGGTGCATGTGTAAGTTTGTTATATAAGTAAGTTACATGTCACGCGACATACCGCAGTTTCTTTATCCAATTGTCTGTCAATGGATACTTCCATTGCTTCCATATCTTGGCTATTGTGAATAAGAGAAAACTTTTTCTGTAAAATACCAGATAGCAAATATATTTGGCAGGGGTCGTGGGGCATATACTCTCTGTTGCATCTATTCAACTCTGCTGTTTGAAAGCAGCCATAGGCAACATGTAAACAAATGGACCTGGCTGTGCTCCAATAAAATTTCATTTACAAAAATAGGCAGTCTTCGTTTGTTCTTCCCTGGGTAGCTAAACGAGCATGCACATAAAATGCAGGTGGCACTGTAACTCAGCACCACCTTCATGGAAGGTAGTGTGGCATTACATGTCAAAGTTCAAGTGCACATATATTTTGACCTAACAATCCTAAGTGTAGGCCAACAGCTCACAGGTATTCTCACACATATATGAAACGATATAACAAAAAGGATACTCAATGCAGGCAAAAATTGAAGACAGCCTGACAGGCCACTAATAGGGCCTAGCTGAACTGACACATCTATACTGTGGAATCATATTCAACTGTGAAAAACAATAGGGAGGCCTCAATTACTAATATGGAATGATCTTTAAGGTGTAAGGTTAAGTGAAAAAGCAAGATGCTGGACAGGAACATATCTACCATTTGGTGGTTATAAACACACATACGCACATGTATTCATAAATGTTTGAAATATCTATCACTGGAAGGATACTCATGAAACTCTAAGAAAGCTTCCATCTAACAAGAGGCACTGACTGGTGGGGGACAGGGTAAAAGTGACACTAACTTTTCACAACACTAATATTTTTGAACTCAGAAGTTTGAGCTATTATCTCCTGTTACTCATATAAAAGTTAAATACAGGGGCCAGGCATGGTGGCTCACGCACGTTGAATCCCAGCACGTTGGGAGGCCGAGGCAGGCGGATCACGAGGGCAGGAGTTTGAGATCAGCCTGGCCAATATGGTAAAACCCTGTCCCCACTAAAAATACAAAAATTAGCCAGGCATGGTGGTGTGCACCTGCAGTCCCAGCTACTTGGGAGCTGAGGCAGGAGAATCTCTCGAACTCGGGAGGAGGACGTTGCAGTGAGCCAAGATCGTGCCACTGACTCCAGCATGGGTGACAGAGTGAGATTCTGCCTCAAAAAAAAAAAAGTTAAATACAAATGAACTATATAACATGCTTAATATAATGAACTTTCACTCAATCGGGATTGTTATGGTAGATCAGCAAGTTACATGGTGAAAATGAATCTCTGGAAAAAAAAAAAAAAGTGCCCAAGAAGTCCATATTCCAGATTGTTCTTGCCTAGGCTTTCTTTCTCAGGTCTTGTTCTTTTAACTTCAGTCATTAGGATCTCTTACTGCTTTTGTTATCTCAAAGGCTCTATTTCTCTTTTAACTGATGTACCCAGTGTGTCTGAGTCACCCAGCCCTGCCTTCTCTACCCTTTCTTGCTGAGGGTTCACTTGAGGTAAAGTGGTCACTAGGCTTCCTTTGTCAAGTGGAGTGGGTCTCAGCTTGCTGGCAGATGCCAATGCCAAAAACACAGGTCAGGCAAGGCCACTTCTGGAGGAGCAAACCCTGGCCAGACTAGCTCCCATCAATCACCTGATTGGGAAAGGATGTCTTTCACAAGTCTTCTCACCCACCTGGCTCTAGTTTGGAAAGGTTGGGATGGAATCAATGAGAAGATCATCATGGGAACAAGGTCGGTACTCCCTTAATGACCACAGAGACAGACATGATTGGTGGCTGATGACACTGTAAGGGCAGCTGATGAAAGAGTGCTAATGTACATTCAACTCTACCACCCCAAAGGTTGCAAACCTCAGCACCTGGCCTCATGTAGCCATGGCCCCACCCTGAGACACCTCTCCCTTTCCCCTAGTCTTCTCTGTTAAATGCAATGGCCCACTCTTTGTAATTTATTGAGGAAAGAAAAGCATAAGGTCTAAAGTCAAGTACCCCAGTAGCCCAGTCTGAGGCAGGTATTTATTGAGAGTGAGTTCTCAAAAGGGGAGTGAGGGAAACGGCAGGGGGGCATGAGGAGGAGCTGAGCTAGGATGTGGCCTCAGCTGGAGTCTAGCCTCAGCCTGGTCCCATGGGAAACTCTGGAGCACAAATGGCACCACAGAGTTAGACTCCCTTATGGCTTCACACTAAAAGGGGAGGGGAAAGGCATAGCAAAGGGGTTTCTGTTTGACTGAGAGCAATCTTCAAGAAAAGCAGACAATATACACAGCAGCCAGGGAATAAGTCCTCAGTCTGGTCAAGAAAACAGCATAACTCCAATCTTCACATGGCATTCTCCCATGTGTGTGTATGTGTGTGTGTGTGTGTGTGCATCTGTGTGTGTGCATTTGTGTGTGTCCAAATGTCCCCTATTTATAAAGATACCAGTCATATCAGATTAGAGGCATGCTATACTCCAGTATGACCTCATCTTAATTGATTATAACAACTCTGTCTGCAAATAAAGTAACATTCTTACGTACTGGGGGTTAGGAGTTCAATATTTGAATTCAGGGGTCAGAGAACACAATCTCTCCTACAACACGTAACTATGCAATCATATTAGTGTTTTTACCCAAGTGTTTTGGCTTCTTCTCTAGATCTGTTCCTACTACACATCCTTCTGCCTCAAGTCTGGTCAACATAATCCAGCCTTGTGTGACCCATTATTTGATTGTAACCCCATGTTTAGCCTTAACTAGAACAACTTAACTATGTCAGTTCCAAGTTAAGGCCCAAACCAGTCCTTCTTCTGAGTGATGGCAGACCTACCTCTGGCAGAGAAACAATGCAAAGACTCCTCCCATTTGGAGCTTCCATCTTGGTTTGGTCATTTTCTGGTCAAACACTGAGCAGAGAAACCATCTTCCTGAAGATAAAAAGTTTTATTCTTGGAGGTAGGGAAGCAGAGGGAATGAGCTCTATAGAACATCTTTGGCAAAATGTTTGCTTTGTTTGATGTTTCAATAACATCAACTATAATGTGCCTCAATTTCTTATTAATAAAAACTATGAAATTTGAAGGTCCATGCAGAAGAGTTGATTCATATTCCAATATGTTGAATATTGAAAGAAAGGAAACATAGGCATGAATCATCATTGTTTCTGGTTACTCATCAAAAGGTCAAATGAAGTCACTGGAGGCACACCTGTGCAGAGGTGCACCATTAAAACTTCTCTCTGGAGAGAAATGCTAGGGAAATATATCAACAAAAGTCTTAGGAGAGTAGGCAGCAGATTTGCTACAAATCACTAGTGGGTAAACAAGAAGGCATGTATGCACATGATAGTCATTAAATGACAAGCAAGAGTTACATGTACAAGTGAAATGATAAAGTGGCCCCCACTAGTAGATGATGTCTGTGTCCATTCCCAGCAGCCTTCACTTGGTCCTACTCTCCAGCCAAGTGTTTTCCTGACCCCCATTTAGACTAACATCTCATGCTGCCATCCAGGCCAGAGACTTGCTTCAGTATCAAGGTGATGTCACAGGTGCCTGGCAATTAGGCCACCTATTAACGTGTGCCTGTCTTGAACTTCCTGACCCATCATTTGGCCCTGACCTCTGGAAACAGTTCACACCTTGCTCCCACTTGCCTGCCCAACCTACTGCTGACTAAGCTAACCTAGGCCTTTGATCTTCTCTTGAATTTTGGTTTCAAAGCTGGACTTCCAGCAGACTAGCCATGCATGTAGAAATAAATGTCATATACTACTTCTTCATGACTTTAGAGAACAGTCTCAGGAATCAACCTTCTATGTATGCATCCACACCTACAAATAATCAGTACCCCGCAAATTGTGTTTTATAGGTGGAGTAGATTGCTTGCAGTAATGGTTCCAATTCTTCACACCTCCCTGTACCCACACCCTTTGTAACATTGTACTGCAACTCCCACTCTGGCTCTGAGCTGGCCAAGTGTCTTGATGTGGCCCAGGGGACGTTGGCAGACATGCTACAGAGGCTTGAAAAAGCGCTTGCATGTTTCTACTCTTGCTCTTATTCCTCTGCCATTGCCATGAGAACATTCCTGCTAGAAGGTAATACACAGAGAGAAGATCTGAGTTGCTCTGTGCTAGCCATCCCTGCTGAGGCCATCCCAGGTCAGACACAACCCACAACCCCCCAGGCATGTGGGTAAGTACAGCCAAAACCTGAGGAACCACCCAGCCAATCTGCAGATTGAATGTATCTCATTCGGGTACACAAGTTTTAGATGGCTTGTTACTAACACAATAGCTTACAAAATATCTTATTACACACAATCCCATTCCACAGTAACAAATTCACTAGAACATAAACTCCATGAGAGAACATTCTTTTTTGTTTTGCTCATTGATGTTTCCAAAGTACCTAGGACAGTACCTGATACACTGTAGGCTTTTAATAAACATTTATTGAATTAAGGAAGGAAAAAATGAATAAAAACAGTAGTGGTATTAGTAATAACAATAGGCACAATTTATATAGACTTTATTATGTCCTAAGCACTCTTCTATGTTTTTAATAAACTGTTTCATTTTATTCTTTTGTCAACATTGTAAAGTAGCTATTATTTATTCTATTTTAAAGATGAGAGAATTGAGGTTTAATGTGATTAAGCAACTTGCTCAAGATCACATATCTTGAAAGTGGCACATGCAGCACTCAAATTCAGGACTTCAATTCAAACTCCATGTCATTCCATGAAAATGCAGGGGATTGAAATATTAAAGCTATTTCATAGGTACAGCTGGAGAATTTGAGTGACTTGACCAAATTTTAAAGCAATAAATTACAAACTGGTCCCAGAACCTTCTATACCCAGTTTCTTCTCAATATTCATAAAATTTGGAGTGAAATAGTATAATTCTGAGCACTCCTTACAAGAATATGGAGTCATGATCAGAGAATTTGATGAAATTCAGAAGCAAAATTAATAAAATAAGGCATATACAAAGTAGTTTTTTGTACAGGCGAAAGCAAGACATCCAAATAAACCTTAACTGATATTGTTAATAACAGTAACAAGGAAGAAAGACTGGATCCATGTGGAAATGAGGATACTTGTCTTCTAATTTTCCTCCTACAATGACAAAACAGAGATTTTAAGGATGTAAATGAATAGCAGCAGAAATAACCAAACAAAAATGGTCCAAGGATATATTAGTCAGGGTTCTGCAGGGAAACAGAACCAATAGAATGAGTGTGTGTGTGTGTGTGTGCGCGCGCGTGTGTGTCTAGGGAGAGAGAAAGGGAAAGAGGGAGATTGATTATATGCAATTGCTCACATAATTATGGAGACTAGTGAGTCCAAAAGCTGCAGCATGGGCTGGCAGACTGGAGGACAGCCCAAGACGGTAAATACAGTTCCTCGCTAAAGGCAGTTGGTTGGAGAACACCTTCCTGCTAAAGGATGCCAATCATTTTGTTCTAGCCAGGCAATCAATTGAATGGATGAACCCCACCAATCAATACATAGAGGGCTACTTACTCAAAGTTCACCAATTTAAATGTTCCTCTCACCCCAAAACACCCTGTAAGTTAACATATAAAGTAAACCATTAACATACAAAGTAAACCAAGTAAGTTAACATATAAAGTAAACCATTACAAGGAGGTAAGTATTAAGTCCGAAGTTCTGAAGAATTACTAAAAAGGAAAAGGCCTAGATCGACAAAGAAGCATAAGAAAGGAAAAACTGCCCAAATTATATGAAAGACATCCTTAAAGAGAACTTGTAGCATTCATCAAGGTCATTAACTAAAGGCAAGCTATTGAAAGAGCTGGATCAGCTGGACTCTTCTCCCTCCCTCCCCTACACACATTAAGGGTTCATCCCCTGGCCTTGGGGACCATATTCTAAACAAACTGAACCCTGGTAAGGGATCTTAGTGGGAATATTGGGTCTGAAAATAAAGGTGCTAAGTTACTTCAGACTTCTACAAAGACACATGTCAAAGGAACTTGACGCATGCATTTTCTTCCAGAATGAGGCCATGAATCTAACTCTCTGGGTCTCTCAAAGCCTTGATGTGGTTGCTAGATGCCTACCAACCCCTCACAGGGACAAGATTCCCCCAATCAAAAAGACACACCAAAAATATAAAGACACAGAAAGAATGAGGTTAAAATGGTGGAAAAGATATAGTAGGCAAATATACTAACCAGCATCTGTATAGCTACCTGTTCATATAATATAAAGTAAATCAAGCCTCAAAACATTTTTTTTCACAGGGAAAAAAAGCATCACTAGATAAAAATAAAAAGAGAGAGAATCCTTTTAAATGCAAGTTTGCCTCAAAATACACAAAACCAAAAACTAACAGAAGCTCAAGAAGATAATGAAAATTCCATCATCACTATAAAATATTTTAATATATCTCCCTCAGTAAGTGATGGATCAACAGATAAGTAAAGAAATACACTCAAACAGCGTAATTAATTAATTAATAAGACGATCTGACAGATATATAGGAAGTGTTATTCCCAAAAATGGGATAATACACATTTTTCCAAGCACACAAGAAACATTTATAAAAACTGACCATGTCTTAGATCTTTCTTTAAAGTGCCAGGGAGTAAGTATTTCTGGATTTCAGGCCATCTCCAACTCAACTACCCAACTCTGCCACTCTAGTTAAATTAGCCATAAGACAATATGTAAAAGAAACAGCACAGTTGTGTTCCAATAAAGCTTCATTTACACAAATAAGTGATGTGGATTTCTGTTTTAAAGAATTGAAAAAGAGGGGAGACATAGTAATTAATTTTATATGACTAACCCCACCTTGACATGAAGTAGAAACCCAGACAAGAACAATACAAGAAGTAAGCCAAATTCACTGAAGATCTTAGATGCTAGGAAAATTGCCTATCCATAAGAAAAAAGATCAAGTTGCATCTCAACTTCACAGTTTACACAAAAATAAATCTTAGATAAATTATAGACTTAAATGTAAAAGGCAAAATAAAAACATTCAGAAAAGAATATGAGATTATCTTCATGACTTTATGATACAATATTATTTCTGATACCAAAAAATGTAATCCATAAGAGAAAATATTGATATATTCAACTACACTTATAATCAGGGGCTTCTTTTCAATACAATACCCCATATAAAGGTAAAAAGGTAAGTCGCTGTCACAACCTGGAAAAAGACATTTGCATCAATGTTCATTAGGAATATTGGCCTATAGGTTTCTTTTTTTGATATGGCTTTGTCTGGTTTTGGTATCAGAGTAACACTGGCCTCAAAGAGTGAGTTTGGAAGTATTCCCTCTTCTGTTTTTCAGAATAGTTTGCATGGGGTTGGTAGTAGTTTGGTAAAATTTAGCAGTGAAACCATTGGGTCCCAGGCTTGTCTTAGCTGGGAGATGTTTTATTATGGCTTCAATCTCATTACTTGCTATAGGTCTATTCAGATTTTGAATTTCTTCATGGTTCAATCTTGGTAGGTTGCATGTGTCCAGGTATTTATCTACTTCTTTCTTCCAGGTTTTTCAATTTATTGGCATATAGTTGCTTATAGTAGCCTCTAATGATCCTTTGAATTTCTCTGGTATAATTAGTAATATCTCCTTTTTCATCTCTGATTTCATTTATTTGGCTCTTCTCTCATTTTTACTCAGTTAGTCTGGTTAAAGGTTTGTCAATTTGGTGTTATCTTTTCAAAAAATAAACTTCTCATTCCATTGATGTTTTGTATTGTTTTCTTCTTGGCAATTTCATCTATTTCTGCTCTGATCTGTATTCTTTATTTTCTTCTACTAATTTTGAGTTTAATTTGCTCTTTCTTTTCTAGTTCTTTAAGATGCATTGTTAGGTTGTTTATTTGAAGTTTTTCTACTTTTTTGATGTAGGTGCTTATAGCCAGAAACTTTTCCCTTAGTACTACTTTCTCTGTATCCCATAGGTTTTGATACGCAAAAATCCCCAACAAAGTCCGAGCAAACCAAATGCAACACACATTGAAAAGATCATTCATTATGCATTCAGGGATGCAAGGATGTTTCAACATACACAAATCAATCAATGTCATACATCATACCAACAGAATGAAGGACAAAAACCATGTGATCATCTCAATTGATGCTGAAAAAGCATTTGATAAAATTCAACATTCCTTCATGATAAAAACCCTAAAAAACCTGAGTATAAGAGGAACATGCCTTAACACAATAAACACCATACATGACAGACCCACAGCTAGTATCATGCTTAATGGTGAAAAACTGAAATCCTCTCTCCTCTAAGATCTGAAACTCAAAACAGATGCCCACTTTCACCATCATTATTCAACATAATGCTGGAGGTCCTGCCTAGAGCAAACAAACAAGAGAAAGAAATAAAGGGCATCCAAACTAGAAAGGAAGAAGTCAAAATTATCCTTGTTTGCAGATGATATGATCTTATTCTATTTGGAGAAATGTAAAGACTTCACCAAAAAACTATTAGAACTAAGAAGTGAATTTAGTAAATTTGCAGAACACAAAATCAATATATAAAAAAATCAATATCATTTATATATACCAACAGTGAACAATATGAAAAATAAGAAAGTCATTCCATTTATGATAGCTACAAATAAAATAAAATACCTAGGAATAAACTTAACCAAAGAAGTTAAAGATCTCTACAAGGAAAATTATAAAACATTGATGAAAGAAATTGAAGAGGACACAAAAAATCGAAAGATACTCTATGTTCATGGATTGGAAGAATGAATATTGTTAAAATGTCCGTATTACCCAAGACAATCTACAGATTCAATGCAATCCCAATCAAAATACCTATGACATTTGTCACAGAATTATTTTTTATTCTAAAATTGATATGGAAGCACAAAAGACCCAGAATAGCTGAAGCTATTCTGAGTAAAAAGAACAAAACTGGAGGAATCACATACCTGACTTCAAATTATACTACAGAGCTATAGTAACTAAAACAGCCTGGCACTGGCATAAAAACAGATACATAGACCGATGGAACAAATCAGAGAACCAAGAAACAAATCCATACACCTACAGTGAACTCATCTTTGACAAAAGTGTGAACATACATTGGGGAAAGAACAGTCTCTTCAATAAATGGTACTGGAAAAGCTAGATATCCATGGGCAAGGAAATGAAACTAGACCCCTATCTAATCATATTTAAAAATTGTGTCAAAATGGATTAAATACTTAAATCTAAGACCTCAGACTATGAAACTACTGTAAGAAAACTTTGGGGAAACTCTTCAGGACATTGGACTAGACAAAGATTTATTGCATAATAATACTTCAGAAGCACAGGCAACCAAAGCAAAAATGGACACATGGGATCACATCAAGTTAAAAAACTCTGCACAGCAAAGGAAAAAATCCAAAGCAAAGAGAGAACACACAGAATGGGAGAAAACATTTTCAGAAAATATTTTCAAACTATTCATCTGACAGGGGAAGTAATAATCAGATTATATAAGAAACTCAAACAACTCTACAGAAAAAAATGGGCAAAAGATGTGAATAGGCATTTCTCAAAAGAAGTCATACAAATTAGCAAACAGGTACATGAAAAGGTGCTCAACATCATTAATCATCAGAGAAGTACAAATCAAAACTACAATGCGATATCATATCATCTAAGTTAAAAATGGCTTTTATCCAAAAGACAGGCAACAGCAAATGCTGACTAGGATGTGGAGAAAAGGAAGTCATCATACACTGTTGGTAGGAATATAAATTAGTACAACCACAACAAATAACAGTTTGGAGTTCCTCAAAAAACTAAAAATTGAACTACCATATGATCTAGCAATCTACTCTAGGCATATAAGCAAAAGAAAGGAAATCACATTTTGAAGTGTTATCTGCAATCCCATGTTTGTTGCAACACTATTCACAATAGCCAAGATAAGGAATCAGCCTGTGTTCATCAACAGATGAATGGATTTTTTTTAATGTGGTACATATACACAATGGAGTACTACTCAGCCATACAAAAGAATGAGATCCTGTCATTTACAAAAACATAGATGGAACGGGAGGTCATTATGTTAAGTGAAATAAGCCAGGCACAGAAAGACAATCTTTGCATCTTCTCGCTTATTTGTGGGAGCTAAAAACTAGAGCAGTTAAACTTACAGAAATAGAGAATTGAATGATGGTTAACAGAGGCTGGGAAAGGTAGTTGTAAGGGCGGGAGTGGAGATAGTTAATGGGTACAAAAATACAGTTAGATAGAATGAATAAGATCTAATATTTGATAGCACAACAGGGTTAATACAGTCAACAATAATTTATTGTACATTTTAAAATAACTAAAAATGTATAATTAGATTGCTTGTAACACAAAGAAAGGATAAATGCTTGAGGTGATGAATATACCCCATTTACCCTGAGGTAATTATTGTACATCGTAGCCTGTGTCAAAATATCTCATGTACCCCATAAATATATATACCTACTGTGTACCCACAAAAATTAAAAATTAAATTAAAAAAAATCTTACCCAAAGTCAAATTCAAAAAAAAATCAAAAGGACATTTGCAGCATATATGATTGACAAAGGATTGGTTTTCATGACATATAAAGATTTTTTTTTAAATGCATACAAACGAAATATAAGTAACTCATTGGAAAAATGGGAAACTCACTCCAACAGACACTTGGAAAAGGAAATATAAGTCGCCCATAAACATAGAAAAAGTTGACCAACCTTACTAGTATTTAAGAAATAAAAACTAAATGCAAACTGAGACACCACTTAATACTCGTAAGATTAGTAAAATTTATTAAATTGGAAAATGCCTCATGTTGATAAGGATATGGAGCAAGAGAAAATCTCATACACTATTGGGCAGAGTATAAGAATATCTTTGAAAAACAGTTTGCCATTGCCTAGTAAAATTGAACATTTTACTCTCTAAGACCCAGGGTATTGTCAGGGTGAGTTAACTTTGTAATAAAGTTAATAAATAAATTTCTAAAGCTACCTCAAATATTAGAAATTCAACATAATAAAAGTTAATCCCTTGCTCATGACATGGGGGAAGGGAGCAGTATACTAATCCACATAGTCATACAAGGAGAGAAAGTAAGGATTGCTGCATGGATATTTTTATGGACCGGGACTAGATACGGCAAATATCAGTCTGTTTGTACGTTCCATTAGCCAGAACTCAAAGGCCTTGTCTAACTACAAGGGAATCTGAAAAACATAGTCTACTCATAGGAAATGAAAACATGGATATTGGTGAGCACTAGCAAATTCTGCTACCCTCAGAAGTTCCATTTCTAGCTATTTACCCAAAAAAAATTTTCTATAAATATTCTATTACATACATTATAAAAGTTCATAGTATAATTGTTCTTGATGACAGAAAGAAAAAAAACTGAAAACAATCCAAAAGTCTATCAAAAATGAAACAGGAAAAACTCATAATGAAGGAGAGAGTAGGAATGATTCTAGGTGCAAACTGCTTGAGAAGGCGAAGTAATAGAAGATTGGTCTAAGATAGGAGGAGAAATGTCTCTCACATCAATGAGGAGAGAAGCAAATAGATTGGCAAACTCCAAATGTATCCAATTTCTCTATAAAATATGAGGCAAATTTGCAAGCTAAGATGTAGTGAGGTGGGGACGATGAAAAGAAGCTACAAAAGAGTCATCACTGAGAGCTGGGAACTAAATTCACTAGGGATGTGTAGTACAATTGTCTGGAAGAATTGAGTGCACCTTTGAGATTTGGGTCATAAGTTGAAATGAGTCCAGATGACAATACCATTTGATTTTCTCCAGTTATGTTCAGCTGCTTGAGTATAAGAAGGGAATGAATGGACAACTGGGCTTAACTCGGGAGTAGTTTTGCAAAGGAATATGATAAACAGAACAGAAGCATCAAAAATGTTCTCGTGGGAATGATTATAATTTTATACTATGAAATCTGAGTTGGACAAAGGCAGAAGTAAGAAGATGAAGGGGGTAATAGATGATGCAAAATAACAGATGAATGGGGCCCTGAAAAAAGGTGATATGAATGGTAAAAACTAATGTCTAAAGTATGGGGGATTTGAAATAGAGATTTAGGTTTTTGTCATCTATCAAGATTTTAAGTGTACACAGACTGAGTCAGCACAGGCCACTTCTTGAATGTATCATACTGCAATATTCACACATGTGAAAACCAAGTATATAATCACTTGTAAAAAGTTAGAAACAACCAAAATGTGCAATGATAGTGCTTCTTGGGATACCTTCCAAATAAGCTACTTGCCCTCACTTCCTTGTCTAATGCGTCACTTCTGGAAACACCCGAACTGAGAACTCCTGCAAGGGAACTTACCTCCCTCCGTTTTACTCAGGAAGATTGACAGTTACGTTATTCAATTGCCATATTTCCTTTTTTACTTGGATTGCTGACAGAAAGCCTTCCCCTGTTCCCTGACAGATATTTTACAAATTAACTATCATGCAAAACTTCTAACATAGGACAAACTATAAAGACTGTGGAATAGCTCATAATTGAATTCCCTTCCTTAGTCCTAACTTACATAAATTATTTCACTGGGATAAAATGGGCTGTCTTGCCAGGCCATACTCTCCTAATGACTGCTTATCAGATCTTTACGTTTACAAAGGAAGTATTTTCACATAACAAATAACCAGACTGTGGCCTTTTGAGGTAGTGTTGTATGAAGGTTCCATGCTATAGTAGGCAGTACTGAGGAATTAGTAGAAAGCTAACAATCTTTCCTAATAAAGACAGGGGAGTTGAAGTTTTAGAGAAAGTCCAAAGTGGGCAGTGGAATCTCACAAACTTAGGGAAATATGGATGAATATACGAGGGCACTGTTAGAGGAAGGAAGTCACAGGCATCTTTGAAAGAGGCATGCGAAAGTCGACAGCATATGAGGTTATACAAATTTAAGTAACTATATGATGCAAAAGAGAGTGAATGTAAACAGAGAAGACAAAAAGGGCTGCGTCCGGGAGTACTATAACCCTAAGAAATCAGAGGAGTAAGGAGAAGCCAGCAAAGGAGACTGAGAAGGAGCAAAAACAAAGTAGGAGACAAAGCGTCAGAGTTTAGTGTCTTGACGGTCAAGTGAAGAGTAGTGTTGAATGATACTGATAGGTCTAGCAAGATGAAGACTAAAAATTGACCACTGGTTTTTAGCAATTGCTGTCATAGGTGACTTTTCTTGTACTTTTGACCCTTGACAAGAGCAGTGTTTGTGGAATGGTGAGGGTGATTGTATATATTTAAGAAAGAACAGGAGAAGAACTGAAAACATCAAATGTAGACAACTCTTTAAAATAATTTTTCTGCAAAGAGAAACAGAGAAAGTATTTAGTGAGAAGTGGAGACATGAGAAGGGTTTTTCTTAGGGTAGAAAAATAGGAATGCAATTATACGCTGATGAAAATGATTCAGTGAACTGATGAGTCAGGAAATAGATGGGAAATTTTGTAGAGCAATGGAATAAGATTTGGTTTTGGAGTGTGGATAATAAGTAGACTAATGTGCAGAATGAAAAGGATGCAAAGGCTGGGGATAGATAATGTGTACTGGTAGGCTGTGGAAGTTCTCTTTTAATTGTCTTGGGAATTTAGATTCAAAACAATTTTACTTAAATTTCAAAGGATACGATGGCCTCAACTGACTTCTTCATTACTTCACACATCTGATTGCCATATAAATATTTAAAAGGTGGCATATAATGGTTGTCAAGTATCTAGAAGACAAAAGGTAATAAATTGAGATGGTCTTCCTTGAAAAATCATTGACAAATGCAAATTTGGTTGTTTGATGACTCAATAATAAATCCTCACTGTAGCAATTCAGTGGAGAAAGGAATTGCCTTTCAACTATTGGTGCTTAACAACTAGATAAATAGGTGGAAAAAAAATATGAACCTCAACCCATACACCTCATACCATACATATAAATTAATTCAAATTGTATTGTAAACCTAAATATAAATGATACAATTGTAAGGATATCATCTCTATAAGAAAATATAGGTGAATATCTTCTTAAATTTACCAAAGACGAAGATTTCTTAGGACATACAAATCATTCATCATAAGAAACTTATAATTGGATTTTGAAGTTATTAATTTGTGCTCTTGAAAAGATATCATTAGACTGTGGAGAAAAGGAACACTTACACACTATTGGTGGGAGTATACACTAGTTAAACTATTATGGAAAGCAGTAGGGCAATTCCTCAAAGAGATGAAAACAGAACTACTATTCAACCCAGCAATCCCAAGGTTTATACCCAGAGGAATATAAACCATTCTACCATAAAGACACATGCACGTGAATGTTCATTGCAGCACTATTTGCAATAGCAAAGACGTGGAACCAATATAAATTCTCAGCAATGAAAGATTGGAAAAGAAATTGTGGTACACATATACCATGAGAAATTATGCAGCCATAAAAAAGAATGAGATCATGTATTTTGTGTGAACATGGATTGAGCTACAGGCTATTATCTTCAGCAAACTAACACAGAAACAGAAAACCAAATACCACATGTTCACACTTATAAGTGACAGCTAATTGATAAGAACTCATGAACACAAAGAAGAACTCATGAACACAACAGATACTGGTGCCTACTTGAGGGTGGAGGATGGTGGCAGGAAAGAGAGGAGTAGAAAAAATAACTAGTGGGTAATAGGCTTAATACCTGGGTAATGAAATAATACAAACAACAACCCCCATGGCACATTTACCTATATAACAAACCTGCTCATGTACCCCCAAACCTAAAAGGTTTTTTTAAAAAAAAAAAAAAAGACATCACTAAGAAAAGTAAAAGGCAAGTCGTAGACTATGTGATAGTAATCATAATACGCACATCTAGCAAAGAACCTGTATCCAAAATACATAACAAATTCCTATAAATCAATAATAAAATGTCAAACAATCAAAACGTTTAAATAGACAAGAGGCCTGAATACACACTGCACAAAAGGTGATTTATGAATGGCCAATAAGCACATGAAAAAGTGTTTAACATCACTCCCATCAAGGAAATTCAAATTGAAGCTATAAAGAGATATACCATCACACACATTTGAGAAAGGTGAGGATTTAAAAGAACAACACTAAAGGCTGATGAAGATGTGGAGCAACTGGAACAGTCAGGCACGTTCTTCCCTCTCTTATGATTCTTCCTTAGTGTGGGCTGGGCTGCCCACATGTGCAGCGCCCTCCTTACCCTTGGGAGGTGAGCACGTGCAATGTGTTTAGGAAACTGTATGCATCCCCATCTGAGGCGTACTTCCCTTTTCCAGTGGAGTGTCCCCCGGAAGGTCATTTTGTCTCTTAATGTGCATGCCCAGGAAGTTGCTCCCCCCTCGCATCTGCATTCATTGAACACAATAATGTTAACACCTATGGATCATCAGGAGACTCTCTCTCCCTGGCACCCTGGCACCAGCTGCAGAATTAGCATTTTTTTTTTTTTTTTTTTTTTTTTTTTTGAGACGGAGTCTCACGCTGTTGCCCAGGCTGGAGTGCAGTGGCGCGATCTCGGCTCACTGCAAGCTCCGCCTCCTGGGTTCACGCCATTCTCCTGCCTCAGCCTCCTGAGTAGCTAGGACTACAGGCGCCCGCCACCGCGCCCGGCTAATTTTTTGTATTTTTAGTAGAGACGGGGTTTCACTGTGGTCTCGATCTCCTGACCTTGTGATCCGCCCGCCACGGCTTCCCAAAGTGCTGGGATTACAGGCTTGAGCCACCGCGCCCGGCCAGAATTAGCATTTTTATAGAGACCGTGTGACAGTTGTCGAATGATCACCTGACATTCCTAGTGGGTGGGGCAAAAGAGCCCTCTCCTGCCCCGCTCATGCCTGTCTGACCACCTGTAACAAAAGCAGCAGAACCCTCACCCTGAAAATAGAGGAAGAGGCAAGACGCAGATCCAATCATACTGAAGAAACAGGAGAGGATAGTCCATACCTCCATGTCTGGCAGGACATATAAGTGGCAATATGAGGGATACAGAGGCAGACAGAGATTGAAGCTCAGTTACGTCACTTCCAAGGTGTTTAACCTTGGGCAAGTTGTTGAAACTCTAACACAGTTTCCTCAGCATTGTTAAAAGAAAAAAAACTTTAGACAAATAAACTTAACAACAGAGTTTAATTGAGCAAAGAATGATTCATGAACTGGCAACCCCCACCACCCTCCAAATAGGATAGGTTCAGAGGGACCTATACTGCTGCATAGCTGAAGATGATTTATGGACAGAAAAAGGAAAGTTACATACAGAAAATGAAAGTGAGGTACAGAAACAGCCAGATTGGTTATGACTCCGCATATGCCTTATGTTCACATGGTCTGAATAGTTGGCCGTCTCTAAGTGGTCCAAGTGTGTCTGCTGGGGTTGGCTGGGATTCAGGTACTTGTTAAAGAGTAGATTACAGTCTATTTACAATCCAGGTAGATTATAGATCACTATGGAGAATGTTTTAGGCCGAAGTTGCAAAGGAGGCAGCTTTAGGCTAGATTTAATTTAACAGCATAAAACATGATGACTAATGACCAACGATTTGGGTTATGGTGAGAATTAACGGAAACAGTATAAGACTTTACAAACTGTAAAACTCTACACAAATAATTGTAGTTGCAGCTACTTATATTGGTAACATGTTGGACTGAAAACTGGGGAGGCATGATAAAAGAAAATCTTATATATTATGAAGGGCCACACACAATACAAAATATAAACAAATGTACTTAATTATTAAAATAATGTATGAGAATAAGCAAATTAAATTTCATTCATTGTCACTCCATCTTTCTTTCTCTAGGTAGGAAGGACTTCAAACGTAAAGATAACCCATAGACTAAATCCCTTCCTAAAAGGAATTTTGTTTTGAACCGAGGGGATCATAGAAACAGTGTTTTTGCTTTTACATGACAATTTGGAATGTGATCTGACTCACACCCATCTATAGGGTGCAGTGACTTAGTAGTTAATGAAATGCTTCAGGATAGTTCCTAGGTATGAGTTACCCACCAATCCATTCAGCCCAGAAGTTTTGTTCCTAGAATATCTGGACCGTGAGCCAATGATGTATCCACTTACGAGTTCTGAAATAACATCTTCCCTGATTTGATAGGGGAAGCCACGTTTCTTTCTCAATAGCACACATTTCATGGATTAAGAATGCCTGTGGAACTGTTTTAGCATGAGAAATGATTAGAAGTTGTCTTTTCTCTCAGAATATTGGCACAGTTGACGTCAGATTTGGAACATGCAGCCTCAAGAGGCACTTCATCATTATCTAGAACAGTTAGGGATGCTCTATTAATACATCTCCTGATGCACAGCACATAGCCAGGATCTGAGTGTGTCAAAAATGTGATCTCAACCCTACCAGAAAATGTGGACGAGTATAACTTTTCAAAATCAATTATCTCCTCACTTCTGTGTTTTCGGTCTGGTCATATCGGAAGTATATTTGCCAAAACATTGATGCATAGTTCCATATTTTCAGAATAAGTATAGACATAAAACTTCAGAAGAAAAATTGCTTTAAAAGAAAAAAACTCTGATTTGCAAACTCATTCCTATCTGTTCAATGTCTTCTCAATCTCTATCAGTCTTTTGACCTTCTCCAACTAATAACATTCCATACCCTTCTTCCCAACTGAATCACCCCAAACCCTCTAGACACATTTATACTCCTAAGATACAGAACTGGAATGTGAGTCCCTGGTATCGTATTCCTGGAAATTTGACAAAGCTCATTTGAAAAACCAAATCCCTCCTCTGAGGTTCTATCACCAGATTTATTTTCCTTTATGATGTTTACAGTGTACCCAAATAGGCAAAAGTTATAAAGGGGCAGAGCTGTCCCAAAAAAGGCAGAAGTCATGTGACATTTATAGTTCCCACTGTTTGCGGGGATGAGAATCTGGTAAGCAGTGCACCTTGATCATACCCACATGCTAGTCTTTCCACCTTGAAATCTACCCACCCTGTCCCACACTTGCACTTCAACCCCTCCCTCCCCCATCACTCATTTATCAGCCTCATCTGTAACTTCCCTGGCTTACTGCTGTTTGCCTAAATTAGGCAGGGTCCCAGCATAAAACAAAGTTCTGCTCGGATATTTCAACTCAGTCGTGTGCTGGAACTGACTCGTTCGGGAAGAGTCAACTGCTAATTCCCAGGAATTTTGCAAGTTAGTTGTTAGACACAGTCATTATTAAAAATTAAATTAATTCATAATAACCAATTATACTAAAAACAAAAGTAATGATAAAACACATCTCTCTTTTCCTCATTATTTCACTATATTTCACTATTATGTACAATTGTGACATTATTTACATCTACTTTATCTTTATAGAGGCACTACTGAGCATCTTTTCCCAACTCTGTGTCTCATGGAATCATTTTGGGCCATGGTGAGAATATTTACCCCACAGAAATTGGCAAATGCTACACATCTGGACTTTTTTGTTTTTCTGCCAGAGATCCAGTTGTTAAATATTTACCAGCACACCACTACTTCAACTGAAGTCGGAACCAATGGATCTATTTAGGTTAAGAAAATAAAATTAAGGAAACCAACTAGAGATGTTGAGTCTCCCCAGAGACTAGAAACAGAGAGAAGCATTATCACTCTCAGAGCTGAGTGAGTGAGAGCAGGCACCAGAGAGAAGGACCTGCCTGGATAGGACCATAGTCCCAGAGAGAACAGCTTCTGCCAGAGAATAGTGTGGAGGAAGGGAGGGTACACAGTACATGGAGTAAATGCTTCTCTGTCTTCCCCACCTCTGATCACAGGCTACTGGCTGAACCCATTAGGAATCCAGTCAGCCAGTTAGCCTGGGCCCTGCAGTCCACAGATGTTGTGGGTTGGTTCATTAGAGATGGGGGTTAGTGTGCAGGACACTTAACAGAGAGTGCTCTTGGAATGACCATCCCTGGAAGAGAGAGGAAGGAAACAGGATTGGGCAGAGGAGGAGGCGGCATGTGGTACACAGCCAGCTGAGGCCTCAGATGAGTCCATGTGAGCTTTGAAGCTTGAATGACCCTTCAGATTTCTTTCAAGTTGGAGCAAATGGTGGGGGGAGGAGGGGTGGCCTTTATAGCCCCTCAATGATCAGTCACTGGACACAGCTGCCCCTGAAAGGAGGCACGACCTTAGATGAGACAGTTTCTTCAGGAGACAAAATCCCCAAAAAGGTTGACATGTGAGGTTGGTCTTCCAGCATTTAGGGAACTAAGTCCTTCATTTCTAGATGAGGGACTGGGTGGGGAATCACAACATACACTAGGCAGGAGTCAGGTTCCTAGGATTCCAATCTGGGCCAAAAAGAGAATGTATCTGGAAGTGGTAGAGAAAAGAATGGGGAATGATCACACATCATGCTGCAAAGCTCAACTTGTGAGTCAGCCTCTTGCAGAAGCAATGTGTGACCCTCCTGCTCAGGTATTGTCATAATCCTTATGCACACCTTCATCCTTGTTCTCAACAGACAGTATTAGACAAGTCTGTTGACTAATCTGTCCCCCTGTGAGCTCTGTGGCCACAGGAATTGTATCTTCTCCATCCTTATTCCCATTCTGGCCTAGCCATTAACAAAACTTAAGAGATCCATCCCTTATAATCATGAAGGTGTCTTAGATGAAAAAGTAAAAATTTACCCAGAGAAGGAGAATCCAAGCTGCTACAAGAAAAAAAAAAAAGTCATTATCCTTATGACAAGACTCCACAGCATACTGCTTTCCAAATCATCTTTGCTGATATGTTCCTGGAAGATTTCCAGTTAGTTAGCAAGGCTAATTTATATCTACCACCATCAACTGATTTTCATCAAGGTATGTGGGAGGAGGAGAATAAATTCAATGCAAATAATTGTATTTTTTTTAAAGATGAAATGGAGTGGGGGTAGGGCATCAAAGGGGTGCAATGCTGTGATGTGGCACCAGTATAATAAAGATTGGTTTGATCCTAGGCATCCTCTGAGTTTTCCTCCAGAGGCAGCAGGTAAGAAGCAAAACCTCTGAGAAGCTGGCAGGGCACCTCTGAGTGTCTGTCTCGTCCAGGCGGCTCGTCTGTTCCTCTGGCATTGGCGAAAGCCATGTGTCTCTGCAGTCAGTTTTGTGTCACCACACTCCTCTCTCTTTCATCCATGCCTTTGGCCCTGCCAGAGGCTGTAGGGGATTAATCTAAGTATTCCAGGCAAGAGTGGAATCTATTGAGTTACCTGAAACCTATATTTGCAAGGAAAAAAAAAAGGTGTGAAGTAGAGGAAGAAATTTAAAACTTGAATTGATTGGTCAAATGAAGAGAGTTAGAGAGCAATGTTTCTATTTTTGAAATAGAAAAATCCATGTCGATGGGGTATGTGACTGATCTGTGAAAACATCAGGTCTTGCTAAGTTGTTAAGTACTTCATATGTAACAACTTTACGTGGTGTTTAACATGGTATTTCACATGGTGTTTACATGGTGTTTTACATGGTAACTCTAGGAAGTATATAATAAACCCATTATCGTCACTATTTTACAGATTTTTTTAAACTGCAGCTTTGAGAAGCTAAGTGATTTGTCCAAATCTGTGTTTGATCCCAACCCAGAGTCATTCAGAAGAATGAATGGGAGGACAATTGAGATAACTTTTGACATGTGGTGCCTTGGAGGAAAAGAATGATGCCACCTTTCATTGAACAGCACTGGAAGACTACTGGGGGCTTGGGTGAAGGGTACATCACCTAAACCAAGGAGACTATCTTAGTCCATAATAAATATCTCCTCTCCCACCCCAATAAGGTTAGGCGGAAGCTCTATAAAAGACAAAAAACCCTCTAGTCTTGAGATGGATGGGTCTTGGTATTAATGGTATTTGAGAGAAACCCAGAGAGGAGGATTCACGGAAAGTAATCACTGCACACTCAGTGTGAGGAGAAACTAAGTCACCATCCTTATGGAAGAGAGGATTCTCAATCCATGGAAGAGAGGATTCTGCCCCTTTTCCTCCTCAGAGGACAGCTCCAATCTCTGCAGAGGAGGCGCTTCCCTTCCCAGTGGACACCCAGAGGGAAAGTTTCTTGGGCCATGGTGGGGTTACTGTGCTTAAAACACCATCTGCCAGGACCCTCCTTTCTTCAGCTGCTCTCAGACTGAGCATTTAGGAAGGATATTTTTAGAGTGAGTGAGAACTGTAAGAGGTAATTTATAGCACAAAGAGATCCAAAGGAACTTTTTGAACAACGTAGTTAGTGTAAACTAGGGATGGTCTCAGTGAATCACCCAATTATTTTGAATAAATAATAGCTAATAATAGTGTATAGTTTCATGTATCAGGTGCTCTGCTAAGCATCTTAGAAACATGATTTTATTGCCTCCCTATAACAACCCTATTTATAAATAAAGAATTTGAATATTGGAGAGGATAAGTAACATGCCCAAGGTCACATAGCTATTAAGTTAAGGAGCCAGGAATCTACTGTAATTCTGAAGTTTACATTTGTAATCAGCACATTGTATGGTCTCCTAGAAGCTTAGAGAAGACCCAGCAGCAGGAAAAGTAGAAGGCTATAAAGACCCCAGAGAGCAGGACGTGGCAGTAAAAGTGATACCCTGATCCACATAGTAAAGAACCAGTGTATTTCTAAAATGTGAAAGTCAGTTTGTTTGTTTGTTTTTAATACAATTGTATGTCACGTTACCCAATTGTTAGTATTCTGCCATTTAGAACCCGAGTTAGAGGCAAACAACAGTCAACTGGTCGAGCACTTTCCAGGATGGTGGCTTTGAACAAACCAAATATCATAAACTTCTAAAATTATTCCATTTAAGTGTCTCCAGTCACTATCTGTTAGAGATGTGAAAACAATTTATTATAGATGTGAAGTTTATCACTACCCAAATGGTGATGTAACTAGACAACAATCCAAATAAACAATGTCACTGAAAAAAATCACTTTGATATGATGTACTAAAGCCAGGTCCTACTAGCTCACAAGAGCCAATTGTTAAATTTTTAGTAATTTTGAGAGCTGATTATAAAATATAACCACAGTTAAAAGTTAAATTATAGGAGCTTACAATTAAATAAATTATATTAAAAACAAAAGTAATAAACACTCAAACCTCCTTATTCCCTAATGATTTTACTACATTTTACTATTGTCTATGCTTTTGAGGCTAAAATCCAACTATTTTTTTTTTTTTCTTTACGACAAGGTCTCACTCTGTCACCCAAACTGGAGTGTAGTGGCATGATCAAGACTTACCATAGCCTCAACCTTCTGGGCTCAAGCGATCCTTCCACCTCAACCTCCTGAGTACCTGGGACTACAGGCACATGCCACCATGCCCAGCTAACTTTTTAATTTTTTGTAGAGATGAGATCTTGCCATATTGCCCAGGCTGGTCTTGAACTCTCCTGGCCTAAAGTCATCCTCCTACCTCGGCCTCCCAGTGTTGACATTACAAGCATAAGCCACCACACCTATCCTATTTCCAACAATTATATCTGTATAGTGGAAATTCAATGTGATAGTTTGCTGCTATGCATCTCTCCCCAGTGCCATGTTCAATTATATCATATTGGTAGCTTAAAGTTGACCATGGTGGGGGTATTTACACCATGGAAATTGTCAAATGCTACAAATCAGGATCTTTGTTTTCTTGCTTGCTGCAAAGCCAGTTGTTAAACATCTAGCAGCACACCACTATCTGTTCACATGTCCCCTACTGCCGAGCTAGGAAGAGCCCCATCAGACTGCTCTGCATCTCCAGGAAGGCATAAATTGCTGGTAAGCAGTACTATAATATTTTTCTATTGCTTTATAACAAATTCCCCCAAAAGTTAGTGGCTTCAAACAATACACATTTATTAGCTCTCACAGTTTTTATGTGTCAGGAATTTAGAGGCAGCATAACTGCATGGTTCTGGCTTGGAGTCTCAATGAGGTTGTAATCAAGGTATCTGCTGGGGCTGTAGTCATCTGAAGTCTTCTCTGGGACTTGCAGGATCTGTACTCAAGATGGCTCACATGGCTGGCAAGTTGGTGCCAGTATTAGCAGGAGGTCTCAATTCTTTCCTACATTGGGTCTCTTCAGGGTCTCTTCACAGGGCTGCTTGAGTTTCCTGACAGCATGGTGACCTGTTTCCCTCAGAGCATACAATCTAAGAGCCCAAGACAGAAACTCCAATTTTTTGTATGTGATCTAGCCTTGAAAATCACACACCATCATCTCTGCTATATGGTATTAGCCATACATAGCAGCTCTGACATGATATAGAAAGTGACTACACAAGGACATAAATGCCAGGAGGAGAAGATCTTTGGAGGCTGATGACCACCTGAGGTTACTCAGCAGGAAGGACAATGAAATCACTCCTCTAACTAGGTGGTTTATATAACAGAAATTTATTTTTTCTCACAGTTCTGGAGGTTGAAAGTCTGGGATCATGGTGCCAATATGGTCGGGTGCTGGTGAGGACTCCCTCCCTGCTTGCGGGTGTCTCTTCTTACAAGGACATGAATTCTATAAGATCAGGGACCTACTTTGGTACCTCACTTAACCTTAAATACTTTCTTAGAGGCCCCATGTCCAAATGCAGCCAAACATTCAGTCCATAGCAGACATTACTCTAACAAAGGCTCATATCACAAATGAGAAAACCAAGACTTCAAGAGACTTGATGTCCTATAAGCGGTAGGCCTTTACTAAAAACAAGGGCTTGTAATTCATTCTAACCTTAAAATGTTTTTTAAATAATGAATATCCAAACTTTCAGGCATTGCACATTTCTCACCCCCATAGTGATATCAACAAACATTATATAACAATAAAGACCACAGAAATGGGCCGGGTGTGGTGGCTCACGCCTGTAATCCCAGCACTTTGGGAGGCTGAGGTGGGTGGATCACGAGGTCAGGAGATCGAGACCATCCTGGCTAACACAGTGAAACCCATCTCTACTAAAAATACAAAAAAAAAAAAAAATTAGCCTGGCAAGGTGGCGGGCACCTGTAGTTCCAGCTTCTCAGAAGGCTGAGGCAGGATAATGGCATGAACCCAGGAGGTGGAGCTTGCAGTGAGCCGAGATCACGCCACTGCACTCCAGCCTGGGGGACAGAGCAAGACTCCATCTCAAAAAAAATAAAAAAAGAAAAACACAGAAATAATGGAATGAACAAAGGGCCAGATTTGAACAACAAACATACAAACTCATCACTCTGTAGTTTAATGACTTAAGACCCGTTAATTATCCTCACTAAACTTATGCCTCCACATCTGTAAGATGGAAATAATAATGCCTGTTTCGTGCAAGCCTTGTGAGACCTAAGTAAGATAAGGCTTGATAGGGCACCCGACACATTTCCAAGCTCTCAATACTTAATAGTTGCTGCCGTTTATTTCATAATTAAACAGCAATAAGACTCTGAATAGGAAAGCAAAATGGATTAGCACAGAATGTGAGGTTGTACTACCCACCTACTGGGTCATACAGGTTTCCACTGTGGTTCAGATACCCCTAGGTTCCTTAAGTCATTGCTTTTCATATTCAGCTGAAGACAGGCAGAAAACATCCAGAGAATGAATGATAAATATAATAAAATAATCCATCTGCAATATCTATTTAGTAGCAACTATATGTATGGCACTGTACTAAACATTGATTCATTATTCCAACTGTCTAGAAAGCAAACATCTAGGCGGGATGGCAAGGCAGGAGAATTATGCCCCCAACCCCAGGATAACATTGGGTTGTAATGATAAAGGCTTACGTTCAGCAACTGTTGCATTTGGAGGTCAACCTCCTATTTCTTATCTGAACAAATATTACCCATTCCCCTAACCTTCATTCTATGGCTGGAAGTTCTAAAGCAATGAGGATCCAAAGTCACAGAGGAGTATTTTTTACCATGGCTAATGCCAGGAATGCTACTCACAATTTCTACAAAATCATCCCTAGAATGTTAGAGCTACAAACATTGCAGAGCTTTTCTAGCCCAATCTCATCATTAGAAAAATATGCCCAAGACAGGTAAGTGATTTTGACCAATCAAGCAAAGCTAGAAAATGATAGCATCAAATTTAGAACTAAAAGAGCTTGCTAGCTCTCAAGTTTTTCTTATTAAGGAGTTCAAATAACTGCTTTTATGACCTCATCATAATCAATGAAGACATATGGTGATTTGTAAACACTGTCAATGTCCTATAGCCAAAGACTACCAGGAACCACACCACAGTGAACCATGGGCCATCTCAGAGGTAGGGTGTTCAAAAGGACTTACAGAATTTGGGTTTCTGAAAGGTTATTTAAGAGAGGGTTCAGGGAAGTGGGCCTTCACTGTAGGTTGTATACTGTCAAAAAGTGGGGTAAGAAAATAAATTGCATGTAGAAGGAAAGAGGAATGAAGTGAGGAAAGATCCGTGATTGACAAAGCAGCAGCAGATACTTGCATTAGCCAGAAAAGGGCATGGTTGGTCTCTTTTGCAGTTGGAATGATGTTGCTTTTGTCCATGCTCTGGCATGATTATGAAGTGGTCTTGATTCAGCTTGCTCCACCAGGGTCACAGAATGGCCTTCTCTGATGTCAGTGTTGTGTAAAATTATTTCTATTCAATGAAGAAACACCAAAGCTCAGTTATGAGTGCCAGGGCAGCTCCTGGGACTGGTTTTCTCTTTCTCAATATGCATTGAAAAGGAACAAAGGAAAGAAGGAAGGAAAGGAGGGAGGGAGGGGAGTTGGTTGAGTCTGACTATGTCCCATACACTTTATCTTATTTCATTTTCATTCTATAACTGAGGAAATGTATGTTTCAAGAACTTAACAGATTTTCTGAGGGTCACACAGAAGCTAGTAATAAAACTGAATTTCCCACTAATATGTTTTGTTTCTATACAAATCAGAGAAATGAGTCATAGACTCATAGGTCACAGAAGCTTCTGAATTTGAAATGTGTTGCTTTAGAATAATACACAAATTCTATGTTGTCTTACATGCCTCTCTGCTGACAAGTATTTCTCAGCATTTATGTACAAAACCCTCCAATCTGTTGGTCTGAAACCCTCACGCCATTGTTGATAGCATCATATTTGGAATATCTTCTCCAAACAGTCAATCCTCAGCAGTAAAAGTGAGCAATGGCATAAATAAACAAAAACATCAGAGAATCTTTAAGACAAAAATCTCTTCTAATTTGAGAAGATACATTTGCCACAGACCGGAAATTCCAATTGATATTGGTTTTCAGTTAATTCCAAGGAAAGACTGAGTCCATGAGAAAGCTCCCACACCCAGCACAGCGACATTACGACAGGAAGTCAGATAGGATTAAAACTTTCCCGTAGATAATCTACAAAGTGAATGACAACATGCAGTTTCAAGTGCAACTAAAAATAGAAAATCCCACCCTCTTGAGTCTGTAAAGGAACATATGATAAGTTAATATCTTGATATTATATCTACACTCGAAGTACTAGCAGCCATCTCATATTTACATTAAGGTGGAAACAGTTTATCTGTTGGGGCTGCATGCATTGTTTCAGGTTTTCAATGCTTAAGAATAAATGAAAATTATTCACTATTGTTGATATTCTGAGACTGATTAATAAATTACTAAATCTACATCTTGGAAACACTCTTGTTGTAGAGCAAAATGTATGGCAAATTATAAATCCCAAACAGAATTCACTATATAATCATATTTATTGCTATGGGGAAAAAATGTGTTAATTATATTCTTTTTAGTCAAGGAAAAATTGACTTTCTACTGAACAATAAAGCCATAAAATGCTAGTTTTAACATTTTGGTGTTAATTTTAGCACTTTTTATTTTTAAAAAAGTCAGGCAAGTATTTTGAGTTCAATGAACCTAAATTCAGGTTTCTCTTGTAAAATCAGTTTAAACCAAACTAAACTCTTTATTTAAAGGAATATGGTAAATTGACTAAAACCTTATCTTTAAACCAATTCTAATACATGCTCTATGTTTTAGCAAGAATTCTAGCATGTGAACTATACAATATAATCATTTCAAGAGTTGCTTCTTTTGTACTGGATGGTAATAATATCTTCTCCTTGCAGAATCTCACCACACACAATTTCAAAGGCAGGAAGAAAAGGAGAATACCTGAAAGGCTAATTACAGAGCTGGAGAGATACATGATAAAGCATTAAAACAAATGAAATAGATGAATTATCAGAGGGCAGAGCTGAAGACAAATGAACCATATTTAGTACACTAATCCCAAGTGTTTATTTTGCATTCTTCTGGCCTTTAAACATGACAGGTTGTGATCAATTGCTTCCCTTGAAGGCTGGCTGTTTTCCTGCCCTAGTATTTAATTTCTGTTTGATGTTCTTCACTTTGTGTCAATGTATGAACTACTGTTAAGATATATAGCAGCGATTAAAATAATTCATCCATCTGCTTATAATTAAAGACCAAGTTAAATGTAATGACAACTTTATCTAGCAAGCTATCATCTAAAAAGAAGGTTGTCCTCACAACAATTTCTCCAGCAGATGAACTGTTCCAATTAGTATCAGTTCAAAATTTTTCCTTCGGAGGATGGGGATTTTTTTAATCAATGACGTCACTGGATAAGTGAAACGGGAGAAAACACTGAAATAGCCTTTCTTTTCTGTATTAACAAAAATAGATTCTCGCTGACTAGCTCCAAGTTTGGAGGAGAAAAGCGGCTTTTCCAATTCTGTGAAGAAACTCATAAAAACCCTAGAAGAAAACCTAGGTAATACCATTCAGGACATAGGCATGGGCAAGGACTAAATGTCTAAAACACCAAAAGCAACGGCAACAAAAGCAAAAATTGACAAATGGGATCTCATTAAACTAAAGAGCTTCTGCACAGCAAAAGAAACTACCATCAGAGTGAACAGGCAACCTACAGAATGGGAGAAAATTTTTGCAATCTACTCATGTGACAAAGGGCTAATATCCAGAACCTACAAAGAACTCAAACAAATTTACAAGAAAAAAACAACCCCATCAAAAAGTGGGCAAAGGATATGAACAGACATTTCTCAAAAGAAGACATGCATACAGCCAACAGACACATGAAAAAATGCTCGTCATCACTGGCCATCAGAGAAATGCAAATCAAAACCACAATGAGATACCATCTCACACCAGTTAGGATGGCAATCATTAAAAAGTCAGGAAACAACAGGTGCTGGAGAGGATGTGGAGAAATAGGAACACTTTTACACTGTTGGTGGGATTGTAAACTAGTTCAACCATTATGGAAAACAGTATGGCGATTCCTCAAGGATCTAGAACTAGAAGTACCATATGACCCAGCCATCCCATTACTGGGTATATACCCAAAGGATTATAAATCATGCTGCTATAAAGACACATGCACATGTATGTTTATTGCGGCACTATTCACAATAGCAAAGACTTGGAATCAACCCAAATGTCTATCAGTGACAGACTGGATTAAGAAAATGTGGCACATATTCACCAGGGAATACTATGCAGCCATAAAAAAGGATGAGTTTGTGTCCTTTGTAGGGACATGGACGCAGCTGGAAACCATCATTCTCAGCAAACTATTGCAAGAACAGAAAACTAAACACCGCATGTTCTCACTCATAGGTGGGAACTGAACAATGAGATCACTTGGAAGGAGAACATCACACACCCACACCAGGGCCTATTATGGGAAGGGGGAGGGGGGAGGGATGGCATTGGGGGTTATACCTGATGTAAATGACGAGTTGATGGGTGCTGATGAGTTGATGGGTGCAGCACACCAACATGGCACAAGCATACATACGTAACAAACCTGCACGTTATGCATGTACCCTAGAACTTAAAGTATAATAATAATTAAAAAAAAAGAATAAAAAAAAAAAGAATATCGACTCCCTCATAATGCCCATAGTTGTCAGGAACTTTAAATGCTATCACATGCATATGCATATAATGGGCACTATGAATTACGGCTCTTAAAAATCATGACATGAGATGTTCTGGTGATGTATTTAATTTGAATATCAAAAATTCCAAGCAAGGGAAAAGATCTCCTTTAAAGATTTTTGAAGTTAGAAGAGGCTTCCAAGAGTTTAAAGGCTGAAATTGTGGCTCTGCAAAGCCAGCCTCCCAGGTTCAAGCGATTCCCTTGCCTCAGCCTCCCAAGTACCTGGGACTACAGGGAGGCACCACCACGCCCAGCTAATTTTTTGTATTTTAGTAGAGATGGGGTTTCAACACTTTGGCCAGGGTGGTCTCAATCTCCTAACCTCGTGATCCACCCGCCTCCGCCTCCCAAAGTGCTGGGACTACAGGCGTGAGCCACCATGCCCGGCCTAGTTATATTTTTTAATAATTTTTTAATACAAAAATCAGAGAGGAAAAATCTAAAATATTCACTTAAATTTCCTACCACCCTGAAATAAATAAAATTACTGATTCATACTTTGTTTAATGCCTTTCTGCTTTTTCTCAACTAGATATACATACACACATACACAGATATAAACAAAACTAACATCATTGTCCGGGCGCAGTGGCTCACGCTTGTAATCCCAGCACTTTGGGAGACCGAGGCGGGCAGATCACGAGGTCAGGAGATCAAGACCATCCTGGTTAACATAGTGAAACCCGTCTCTACCAAAAATACAAAAAAAATTAGCCGGGCGTGGTGGCGGCGCTTGTAGTCCCAGCTACTCGGGAGGCTAAGGCAGGAGAATGGCGTGAACCCAGGAGGCGCAGCTTGCAGTGAGCCGAGATCGCGCCACTGCACTCCAGCCTGGGTGACAAAGCAAGATTCTGTCTCAAAAACAAACAAACAAAACAAAATTAAAATCATTATTGCACACTGTTTTTGAAAGCTGTTTTTTTTTCATTTTGTTCCATATACCTTATGAATATTTTAATATATTTAAAACAGAATAAAAAATGAAGCCAGTAGTTTTATGTTCAATAGAATATGAAAACCAAAATCTTGTCTTAAATATCCTTTGATCATTCTCTGATAAGCACAGTTTGATTAGCTACCAAAAAAGCTAAAGAACAAAATGAAAATGCTGTAAAAAGACACCTGGAAAAGCCTTTTGGCATGTTTTCATAATCATAATTGACCATCATAAATTTAATAGAATTGCACACCAAGAAATGGCTCATAAATAACTTCATTCAAATGACTTTGCCAAGTCATGTGACCAAGCTATTTTAGACTTTAAATTCATTTTTCTATTTAAGATGATGCTTGAAAACTTCTGGTGACCAAGAAATCAAATCTTGAGAAACCTACCAGAAAATATTTTAGTTTAATTTATCAAAGGAATTAATATATAGATGTTCTGTTTAGAAGACTCATAGTTCAGAGTCCTCAGTATAAAATAAAGGGTAAAACATCTTGTCTGATATACTGCACCAAACATTGTAGGTAATTTAAGAATGTGTGTTGATCATTAAAATCTGCTTTATTTTTGTGACCAAGTATTCTGTGTTAATATTTGGGAGCTAAAGTAAGGTGTCCTCAAGAACTTAGAAATAACAGATTATCTTCAGAGATAAATATAAGAGCAGCCTAACATGAGACAGTGTATACAGAGATCAAGTCACCTGATTGGCTCACAGGCTAACAGGCTTGACTATAACCAGATGTAACATATTACAGTAATATATTCTAAAAATCAATGTGTCAATCAAAATAGGGATGGATTGAACAAGACAGTTTATTAACAGTGCCCAGCAAAGCATAATCCAAGAGAAAAGAAGGTCTAACCATTGGAGTTGGTGTGTTTCTTCCAATTCCAATGTAGGGGCACTCCTAGAGTACAATGGGATGCAGGATGAAACCAACAGACATCATTCTATCTTGCCCACTGACAAGGCTAACTTGTTTACTAGAGGTGTCTGACTACCTTGGTCCACTGTTGTTTAGGATTTTTTATCTCTCTTTGTTCCAACGTTGTACTCCCCAGATGACCTTCAAATTCTCAAATCAGTTGGCTACAGAGAAAGGAAGGAAATTGACCTTCTTAATGTGAACATTTCTGGTCTTTACAGCAGTGGTTTCCTATGGTAAATGAACACAATGAGAAACCATACAGTTTGATGACAGGCAAAAAATAAACTCATCATAAATTTCCATTATCCTGTTCCATATGTGATATGGTTTTGAGCTGTGTCCCCACCAAATCTTATGTCAAATTGCAGTCCCCAAAGTTGGAGGTGGGTCCTGGTGGGAGGTGGCTGGATCATGGGGGTGGATTTCTCATGATGGTTTAGCACCATCCCTTAGTGCTGTTCTCATGAAAGTGAGTTCTGGCAAGATCTGGTTAGTTAAAAGTGTGTGGTACCTCTCCCTCTCTTCCTCCTGCTCCAGCCATGTGAAGTGCCAGCTTCCCCTTTGCCTTCCACCATCATTGTAAGTTTCCTGGGGCCTCCCAGAAGCCGAGCAGATGCCACCATGCTGTCTGTACAGCCTGAAAAACCGTGAGCCACTGAAACCTCTTTTCTCTATAAATTACCCAGCCTCAGGTATTTCTTTATAGAAATGCAAGAATGGACTAATATAATGTGATGGCTCCATTTCTCACTGTGGGTTAATAAATTATTATTCTTAGCCTCATGTATTCTTAGTAATAAGAAGTCAATATATTGAGGCCTGATGATCTTCAAATGGATAGGAAGTAAGTCAGAGGCCTGGCCAATCTCCCCTTAGACACCTCTAACTTTGCTTTAGTTTCTCTCATCTGATACAGACATACCTCACATCTTTGTACTTTCTAGATTGCATGTAGCAGATATTGCATTTTTTATAAATTAAAGGCTTGTGGCACCCTGCCTTGAATTGAGCAATTTTATTGGCACCATTTTTCTAAGAGTACATGCTCACTTTTCTTGAGCACTTTTTGTGAGCTCACTTTTCGTCTTTGTGCCACATTTTGGTAATGCTCACAATATTCAATCTTTTTCATTACTGAAAAAGCATATCTGCTAGAACAATCTGTAATAAGTGATCTTTGATGTTACCACTGTAATTGTTTTGGGGTCTATAAACTGTACCCAAATAAGATACCCAACATAATCCATAAATGTTGTATGTGTTCTGACTGCTCCACTGGCCATTCCCTCATTTCTCTTCCTCTGCTCAGCTCTCTGTGCCCACTGAGAGCATCATATTGAAATTAGGCCAATTAATAACCCCATAATGACCTAGAAGTGTTCGAGTGAAAGGAAGAGTCTCATGTCTCTTACTTTAAGTCAAAAACTATAAATGATTATGCTTAGTGAGCACAGAATATCAAAAGCCAAGATAGGCCAAAAGCTAGGCTTTTTGCCAAACAGCCAAGTTGTGAATGCAAATGAAAAGTTCATGAAGGAAATGAAAAGTGCTACTCCAGTGAATACATGAATGGAAAAAAGCAAAACAGCCTCACTGCTGATATGGAGAAAGTTTGAGTGGTCTGAATAGGAGTTCAAACCAGCCACAAAATTCCCTTAAGCCAAAACCTAATCCAGAGCAAGGACTAACTCTTCGATTCTGTGAAGGGTGAGGGAGGTGAGGAAGCTTCAGAAGAAAAGTTTGAAGCTAGCAGAGGTCGGTTCATGAGGTTTAGGGAAAGAAGCCATCTCCATAACATACAAGTACAGAGGAAAGCAGCAAGTGCTGATATAGAAGCTGCAGCAAGTTATCCAGAAGATCTAGCTAAGATCCTTGATGAAGGTGGCTACACTAAACAAGAAATTTTCAGTGTAGACAAAACAGCCTTCTATTGGAGAAGATGCCATCTAGGACTTCATAGCTAGAGAGGAGAAGTCAATGCCTGGCTTCAAAGGTTCAAAGGACAGGATGACTGTCTTCTTAGGGGTTAATGCAGCTGATAACTTTAAGTCGAAGTAAATGCTTATTTACCATTCTGATGATTCTAGGGTCCTTAACAATTATGCTAAATCTATTCTCTCTGTGCTCTAGAAATGGAGCAACAAAGCCTGGATGACAGCACATTTGTTTGCAGCATAAATTACTAAATATTTTAAGCCTACTGTTGAGACTTACAGCTCAGGAAAAAAAGCTTCCTTTCAAGATAGTACTACTCATTGACAATGCACCTGGTCACCCAAGAGCTCTGCTAGAAGATGTACAGAAAATTAATGTTGTTTTCACACCTGCTAACACAACATCCATTTTGCAGTCCATGGATCAAGAAGTAATTTTGTCTTTTAAGTCTTATTATTTGTGAAATATATTTCATAAGGCTATAGGTATCACAGGTAGGGATTCTTCTGATGGATCTCACAAAGTAAATGAAAACTTCTGGGAGGTACGCACTATTCTAGATGCCATTAAGAATATTAATGATTCACGAAAAGAGGTCAAAATACCAACATTAACAGACTTAGAAGTTTTTTCCAACACTCATGAATGACTTTGAAGGGTTCAAAATTTCAGTGGAGGAATTCACTAAAGATGAGGTAGAAATAGACAGTGAACTCAAATTAGACGTGAAGCCTGAAGATGGGACTCGATTGCTGCAATCTCAAAATAAAATGTAAATGGTTGAGAGTTGCTTCTCATGCATGAGCAAAGAAAGTGGTTTCTTGAGATGGACTCTGCCCCCAGAAAAGACACTGAACATTGTGGAAATGATAACAAAGGATTTAGAATGTTATATAAACTTGGTTGATAAAGCATTGGCAAGGTTTGAGAGGGTAGACTTTAATTTTGAAAGTTCTACTGTAAGTAAAATGCTTTCAAACAGCATTACATGCTACAAAGAAATCTGTTATGAAAGGAAGAGTCAGTGGATGAGCCAAACTTCATTACTGTCTTATATTTTTAAATTTCCACAGCCACCCTAACCTCCATCAACCATCACCCTGATCAATCAGCAGCCATCAACATAAAGGCAAGACCCTCCCCCAGCAAAAAGATCATGACCTGCTGAAGGATCAGCTGATCATTACCATTTCTTAACAAAGTATTTTTTATTTAAGGTATGTACATTGTTTGTTTTAGACCCAATGTTATGACACACTTAATAGACTACAGTATAATGTAAACATAACTTTTATATGTACTGGGAAACCAAAAAAAATGTGTGACTCATTTTATTGCTATACTCATTTCACTGCAGTGGTCTGGAACTACACCTACAATATCTTAGAAGTATGCCTATATCTACACACACAAATGCACATAGAGACCATCTGGCAGTGCAGGGGTTAGTTTGTATTTGAGACAACATAAGCAGGACTTGAATTAGAGCATTTTAAGAACCTCCAACATTCAAATTGGAGCATTTTGTTACATGAAGTATTCTCACTCCTAGTTACATGATAGAAGAATAAAACCAAGTTCATGGATAAGTTTTATACTTTGAATTGTTTAAACCACCAATACATAGTAGTAATGAAAGTATTAGCCAGTTTCCCCCCCACTCTCAAATAAAGTGTGTACCTGACTCACACAACAAAGCTATTCAGGGCTCCATCCAAGAAGCCAAGAAGTTTTTCCAAGAAGTTTGATGCCTGTTGGCTACAGAGACCCTGAAGGAGAGCTGTGACCATTTTATGAAAGCAATGGGAGGGCACAGCAAACTGGACCACTGTATGTACTGAGACAATGCTGGGGGCCTTGTTAGGAGTGAGTCAAGGATACTGCAGGAGTAGACAGAGACCTGAGGATAAGACAAAGACAGCAATTATTCTCCAAGTTGCTTCTCCAAGAAGCAACAAAGTTGTCTCAGGCCACCCAGAATGCCATGTGCCCTTTGAAGAAAAAGATAGAATGGGAGAAGGACATTTTGCTATCCTCAGGACCCTCTTGTCCACACCCAAAAAATATGAAGTTCCAGTGTGAATCCAGTAAGATTCAAAGGCTCTCCCGATGACAGGCAAACTCGCTCCTTCTGTCTATCAAAACTTCCCACACTCAAGTTTTATTCTTCAGTTTAAGTCTATCAATCCTATTAAAATGTAAATGTTCTAAGTTTGGATTTGAACTTAACCTGGTGTATTCAATAGGGAACTCAAGGGGGCATGAAGGTCAGTGACTTACTAGAGTGGGAGTTAAGCAATAAAGAAAAGAGTTCCTGTGGGTTGAGGACCAGAGGGGTATAAATTGTTCTCCCAAGGAGGAGTAGAAAGTGACCTCTTACATCACCAGATCCACGGTCTCTCATTCACAATGTTGTGAAATCATACTTGACACTCTGATTTCATTTTGCAAAATAGCTTATAATGGAAGCTGTTACAATTCATTATTTGTCTTCTGATGAAGGTTACAATGTAATGATTTTCAGGAAAAAAATACTAATCTTTCTTACACAATAAAGTATTTTGTTACTATTCTTCGTGTGTTAGAAAGTAATGAGAAAACATTTGGAATGATTCGAGTTTATTGTAATTATTGCTCATCCTGAAAGCTTGGATGAGTGCAAGTGACAAGATCTAACTTGCTTCTGCTTAAACTCGGCCAGGTTTTAAATTAGGTCCCCCAAGATGAAAGGCTAATGCCTCAAAGACCAATATATGTTTAATCATTTTTAATGTAAAAGCAACGTTTAGAAGAAAACAATTGTTAATTGTTAACAACATAAGTAAATATACATAAAGAAGGCAGCTTTTTTGTCCAAAACAATCATTTCAACAAGGAGAAGTACAAAAATAGGAATCCAATAGAAAAGTGAATCTTCCTCAGTAGGGTTTTCAACAAAATAGGTTTTGCCTCCTTCCTCCCTCTTACCAAGCTAACTTTGACTCTATTGTTCCAAGCGCTCACCAATAAGAAATATATCAGAAATTTTTAAAAAGATAACAAATCTTCACCCAATATAAACCCAGTTGTGAATGGATATTTTAATAATAACAATACGCTCTGTGTCTTTGATAATGCCAAACTGAAGCTTGGCAAACGCCCAGGGCAGGGAGAAACAAGAGGCACAGGCATGAGCTATGTTTCTGTTTATATTCCCTTCCCAAAGCTATGATTTAAGCATGGGATTCTGCCTTAATCACAGACACTTAGTAAATGAAAGTGGCTTATATTTCTCAAATAAGTTTGAACCTCTTTGGTCTGGCAAAAAGTCAAACTTCCCAAATATTTTTATGTAGAACCATCTCCAGTCAAATAAAAGGCATAATTAGACAATCAAATAAAGATCTGTAAGACTACATAAAGAACATCTGGGTAATTTGTTAACTAGCTGATGTTTAGTCCTCCAGTTATAATACAGGCTTTATGTAACATATATTTTAGAACTAGTATAATATAGGTTTTATGTGATATACATTTATAACAAGTACATATGGTATATATTTTATAACTAGCACAAGTATGTATGTGGTATTCATTTTACAACTAGTATAATATAGATTTTTGTGGTATACATTTTATAACTAGTACATATTATAACAATAGCCCATGCTGTAGTATACTATGGCATGTAATATCAAGAGTTTTGAAGATAAATAACAAAGATTATATAATCTCATATTGTTTCATCAGTAAAAAAGCTATAATGTTAAGAAAATACTTTAATAAACTCCACTCATTATTGTTTCCTATCCGGACAAAAACGAAATACTGTTAACATTTCTGTTCCAACCAGAACTGAATCTGGTTCAGGCCAAACAGTACCAGATAGGTTTGGAAACGCTTTCAGATAAGCATCTAGCTCTGAATCTCTGAACTCTACAATATCAACCATTTTTATAAGCCTGTTGATACATTCCGATACTTAAATAAGATACAGCCTTCTGATGCCTAACCACAAGATATATACACACAGAAAATGAGGGGGAAAGGTCACCAAGGAGCGACACAGATTATACCAGAAACTGATCCATGAAGTATAACTGGGAAGCTGAAGATGATTTACATGTTTAAGGACCAGATGATTAAAAATAGACGGTAAGCTTTATTGATGCACAGTCATTAGCATTTTCTGAATAATATAAACATAACATTCCACATTACAAAGGTGACTTTTGATTCTCAAGAAGAGATTTAAAAATCTGTTTGGGGCAAAGCATGATGGCTCAGGCCTGTAATCCCAGCACTTTGGGAAGCCAAGGCAGGAGGATAGCTTGAGGCCAGTAGTTCAAGACTAGTTGGGCAACATAGCAAGACTCCATCTCTACAAAAAACTTTTAGAAATTAGTCAGGCATGGCAATGTGCATCCGTACTCATAGCTACTTGGGAGACTGAAGCAGGAGGATCACTTAAGTCCAGGAATTCAAGGCTGCAGTGTGCCATGATCATGCCACTACACTCCAGCCTGGGCAAGAGTGAAACTCTAAAAAAAATCAAATTAAATTTTCAAATAATTTTAAAAATTAAAAAAGAAACCTGTTTGGTCCCTAGCCATAGGAACAAGGCTAGATTATTCCCTCTCTCTAAAGCCACTGAAACTAGCCTTTGCCCAGCTGGAAAATCCAAAGTAGGATAACCAATACAGATGCAAATGCATCACATTCCACATAAAAGTGGTTTAGTAAAGCAATACTGGCTTTCATCAAGAGATCAGATCAAGATGGTAAATTCAGTATTCCTGCTGCCTCCCTCCCCACTGGGACACACACTCAGAAAGAACCTCACACTTGGTTTGTTTCGCTATCACTGTCATGATATTCATAATAATGTTTTCTTTGAACCTGTGTTTTGCAAATGAAGACTGATAGGAGAATGGAGCACCCACGTGAACAGAGGAAGCACAGACACTCCAGACAGCAGTGCACACACACACACCCCACACAGACTCACACCCGGAGACACAGCACTCAGCAGCAACTGGAACAGCTGGCCTAGCCTCATGGAACTCACCAGCATGCTAGGGGCAGGCTGGGGTGATGCAGAGCCTGAGGGGGCAGCCACACTCAGACCTGGGCCCAGATTGGTGGCAGCATGGTGGTGATGGTGGCAGGTGCAGCAGAGGCAGCCCTATTAGTGTCCCTTTCCCAAGAGAGGAGGGCATCTATGCTGCAGTGTTGGGACCATCAGTGGGATGCCAGCTTGCCACTCCATCCTTGGAGCCCAACCCAGTGCATCAGCACAAACACTAACCCTCCAGCCTGAGGGTCAGGGTGGGAAATGCCACTGATCAGACAGTAAACCCTGTTAGTAAACAATAACCAAGGAAAAGTACACATGGACATTACACAATAAAACATATCAAGGAGGCATGATATGTTCAAAGAGGTATTACTAATTTTGAAAATTACGGCAATGTTGCAAAACAAATATCCACAGGCTTAGAAATAGAAATTAAATGTAAAGATTGCTACAGTCAATGGAAAATAACACTATTTTTATATTAAGTTTAGATAAATTTTTAACAAAGAAGACAATTATCTCATTAATTTTTCATTAAAATTGAAGATGTAATCATAGAGTGCACAAAATGGCATTGTGAATTGTATACAATCATTACGCCACTTTTAATTCCTTGTACAGACCTCCACCAATTCCAAAAATAGCAGAGGAAATGTCAAACTATCATTGTATAAATTAACAAAGTTAAATTTGGAGTTACACAAAACTGATTTGTATGAAGAGTTAAATCTATTTAGAAAAACTATTCCTTAACAGTCATCAGCTATAGATACATTAAAATTTATAATTCATCAGAAGTTAATCCCAATGTTGCATAGCACTAAAATACTTTTAACAGGTCCAATGAGGGTTTGTATCCAAAAAATCTCCTCCTCACAAAAAAAAAAAAATCATCTAAAATTATTTGTGATCTGGCATTTGTCAGGAGCAACTCATGTCATTTTTTAATTATATCAATTCAAAACAAAATTTCTAGAAGTATAAATTTTGATGACTTAATAAAAGAATTTGCAGAAAAGTAAAATTCTTACATTCAATGAAGGTGTCTTCTTAAAGAATTACTATTTATTTGCTACATAGAAGTATGATACCTGTATTAGTTTCTTACGGCTGCTGTAACAAATTACCGCAAACCGGGCAAACAAAAACAACACAAACTCATTCTGTCACAGTTCTGGGGGCCAGAAGTCCAAAATCAAGGTGTCAGTAGGGCAGTGCTCTCTCTAAAGGTTCTACCCTTCCTTGTCTCTTCCAGCTTCAGGTGGCTTCAGGTGTTCCCTGGCTAGTGACAGCATAACTGCAATCTCTGCCTCTGTCTTCAAATGACCGTCTCCTCTGGGTGTCTCTGTGTAATCCCCTCTGCTTCTCAGGACACTACTTATTGGATTTAGTGCCTACTTTAATGTGGAGTGACTTCACATTAATCCAATTACATCAACAAAGACTCTGTGTCTAAATAAGGTTGCATTCTGACGTTCTAAGTGGATATGAATTTTGGCAGACAGTATTCAACTCACTACAACATGAAAAATGTTATTTTTTGCAATTGTTCAGTTTACATTGCTCCTCATCCATCACTATTACCCCTATTATGTTTTCTAAGTGATAAACATTTTGAAAGAAAAAAGCTTTATTATTTTTCAGTTGTGCAAGATGAAAAGAGTTCTGGAGCTGGACAGTGGCAATGGTTGTACAACAATGTAAGTGTAATTAATGCCATTGAACTGAACACCTTAAAATGATTAAGATGGTAAATTTTATACTATATGTACTTCACCATAATTTAAAAGATTAAAAAATTAAAAATTTCAAAAACAGGAGAAGAAATAATATTTTAAACACAGATTTAAAAGCATTAGCAATTTTTGCCTCTGAGGGCAAAGTAATTTTTTTTTTTTAATTTTGGGCTGAGGAGAAGAATGATGTTATACAGGAAAATTTAGTGACTTAGGAAAACTTAGTGATTTTTGTTAGTAAAATATTATAAAGAAAAAACTTTATATTATAGTACACTTAGCAACACTTTTTTTTCCCCTGCTTTTTGGACAAGATAGCCCACTTTTGAACTTTGCACTAGATTCTGCAAATTATGTAGTGTGCCCTACTTCCTATCTTATTCCAAAGTCCTAGATGTCCAAAAACATATGAGAAAAAAAAAATGGCCAGGAGCAGTGGCTCATGCCTGTAATCCCAGCAGTTTGCATGGCCAAGGTGGGCAGATCACCTAAGGCTGGGAGTTTGAGACCAGCCTGACCAACATGGAGAAACCCCGTCTCTACTAAAAATACACAATTAGCCGGGTATGGTGGCATATGCCTGTAATCCCAGCTACTCGGGAGGCTGAGGCAGGAGAATCACTTGAACCCGTGAGGCGGAGGTTGTGGTGAGCCGAGATGGCACCACTGCACTCCAGCCTGGGCAACAAAAACGAAATTCCATCTCAAAAAAAAAAAAAAAAAAATTCTTAGCTGTTTTTGAATAACAATGAAGGGGTACCTAAATCTATGAAGAATTATTTAAAAAATGAAAAGAGATGAGACTGCATTTTTAAAATGCAAAAATGTGTGTGTGGAATATCTACCATAAAGGGTGAAAGAGGATCCAGGGTACTCCAAGTCAAAATCTGCACATACAAGACTTGGGGGAACCTAAGTAGAAACCGCCAGACTCGTTGACTTATCCACACTCTCTTCTTTATTCTCACTAAACCAAGCAGAGTGCAAGAAAAGTATGCGACCCAAGTCATGAGCAGAGAACATTAGAGCTTCTAGACTAGGGTTAAAGAAGTATCTCAGGAGGCTAACATCACTTAGGAGAAACAAACTAGTCACTGGTTCATTTCACAGCACAATAGCCTTCTACCAGCCTCCTGCAATTTCTGAAGATAGGCTGAAGGGAACTGATAAGACTTTCATAAACTGGGCTCTCAGATAACATAGATAAACACAGAAAATGTTTAACAAACATTTGAAGAATGCTGACATAAAAAGAGTCACCAAACTAAACCAAAGAACAACTTCCATCTGCCAAAGCTGGACAAATCGAGAAAGCAAACAAAATAAGCCTATAGAATGTATGTAACCAATGTCCTTACAAGATGTGAGAGAATACAGAAACCACGGGGGAAAATTAAAAATTTAATCCTAGAGTTTAAAAAGATCAATAGATGGAGAAAATAGCTGAATGGATACAGCTGTTTTAATTATGTAAAAATAATGTTATTTTAACATTATTACAATGCACACACTAGAAGGTTCCCTGGTGCTCCTTACAAGTTAATAACTGCCCTGCTCTCTCCCACAAAACCAGGAAACCACTACTCTGATTTCTATCACTATGGATTACTCTATGGGAATATAGTAGAAAGTAACTTTAAAAACAGAAAAAGCACTTAAAAATTATCCAAAAGTATGTACAAAAGGAAAAAAATTAAAAACATATGAAAGAGAAGTTAAAGAGACATAAAAAATATTGCCCAGTTTACCAAAGAATGTCTACTACAGTTCCAAAAAGAGAGAAAAAAGGAATCATTACACTTCAGCTTCAAAGAAGCCCTTGAGTCCTAGGCAAAATGAAAAAAATAGACTATAACTAAGCCCAACATGGAAAAATTCAGAAAGCTGAGAATAAAGAGAAAAGTCTTACCAGAAGACTGGTAAGAAGAAGGTCGAAAATAGATAATGCACTTTGATAAAAGAATGAGATTTATATTGGACTTGTCTTCTAGTAATATCAGATGAAAAAAGACAATAGAACAATGTTTCCCAAGATCTGAGGGAAAATCATTTTGAACTTAAAATACTAAAACTAAATTATCCAAGTATAAGAATGAAAAAGGAGCATTTTCAGACTCAGAAAGTTCTGAATGAATTACAAAAGGATGTGCTCTAGCAAGAAGAAAAGTTAATCCAAACTTAAGGAATCAGTTACAATAACCAATAATTCAAGTGATGACCACAAAAAACATTTAACAAGAATCTAACCTTTCAGATGATATCTCTGAGAAACATGAGGTAGGATGATGGAAGAAAAAAAGTTGAAAAAAATAGTAAAAAGAACAAAATTGTTGATGACATCTCTGGAAGATCATGTGGTAGGGAGAGGAGAAACTGGAGAGGAGTAGAAGTGAATATTCTTGTGTTGTTTGTGAGAGAATGTAAATACAGACCGATTCATTGATAAAAAGGCAAATCAACGTTTAAAGATGTTCATTAAAAGTGTAAGAGCAACCATTCAAAGAATCAAAATAGAATATTTAACTTCCAAACCACTGAAGAAGAAAAATAGGTCCAAGAGACTTTGGTCAGTCTAAAACTGCCTGAAAAAAAAGAACACACATGAGAACATAAAACAAAAAATAAGTAACATGAATGAATCCAAATATTTTGTGAATGTAATCGGTTTGCTATATCCTATTACAAAACATAGACTTTCAGCTTAATTTTTTAAATGTAGTTATATATTAAGAGACATTTCTATGAATAACAAAGATTAAAAATAGAGATTAGGTATGGGAATTATGACAGATGGGAGGGAGGACTATATTGCATCCTGGACAGAGCAGCATACGGAGGCCTGCTATGTAAATTTTAGCTCCAGATTGACTGCAAGAACAAACCAGCAATCCTGAGAGGACCCACAGACCCTCTGAAGGAAATGGACTGCTCCTGCAGGACTGGGGAGACACCCTAAATACTGTGAGTGCCCCAACTGTGCAAGTGGGAAAGGGAGGCCCTCCTCTTACAAACAGACATCCGCACTGGAAAAGCTGAAGATCTGTTTGTGGGAGAAATTTCCGACTTTTCCTAGAGCTGAGTCAAGTTACAGAGCTGAGCGAAAGACAGTGGTACAGGAAGTAGCAGAAAGTTCCTGAGAGTTCGCTGGGTCCCCAAGCAGCCCATTCCTGCCTGGCGTCACAGGGATCCACTGGGAGGGTGGCTAGAGGAGCAGGGGGTAAAACTCCACAGGGCGAAGGAATTCCCTAGCTGAACTTTGTAACAATTTGAAGGGGGCAAGAAGCCTCCTGGCTAAAACTTGGGGAAGGGCATGAATCTGGCATGGAGACTTCACAGGCTGGAGAAGAACTAAAGCCTTTTTCTTTCACAGCTGGGAGGCGGACAGCCTCGGGAAAGTTTTTAAGTCCATCTTGCCCTCTGCCTGGAAACAGACTCAGGGCAGTTTGCTGACAGGGTGGGAGGGGGGCACGGTGAGAGTGAGGAGACTGGCCCTTCAGTTTGCATGGGAGCTGGGTGAGGCGTGTGACTGCTGGCTTTCCCCCACTTTCCTGACAACCTGCATGACTCAGCAGAGGCAGCCATAATCCTCCTAGGTACACAATTCCAGTGGCCAGGGAAACTCACCCCCATCCCCCACAGCAGCCATAGCAAGACCTGCCCCAGGAGAGTCTGAGCTCAGATATGCCTAGCCCCACCCCCAACGGACGGTCCTTCCCTATCCACCCTGGTAGTGGAAGAGAAAGGGCACATAATCTTGGGAGTTCTAGGGCCCCGCCCACTGCTGGTTCCTCTCCATACTACTATTGCAACTGATGCTTTCTGGAAAGCACCACCTCCTGGCAGGAGGCCAACCAGCATAAAAATAGAGCATTAAACCACCAAAGCTAAGGAACCTCATGGAGTCCATTGCACCCTCTGCCACCTCCACCAGAAAAAGTACTGGTATCCGTGGCTGAGAGACTCATAGATGGTTCACATCACAGGACACTGTGCAGACAACCCCCACTACCAGTCCAGAGCTGGGTAGACTCCCTGGGTGGCTACAACCAGAAGAGAGACAACAATCACTGCAGTTCAGCTAACAGGAACCCACATCCATAGGAAAAGGAGGAGATTACTACATGAAGGGAACACTCTGTGGGAAAAAAGAATCTGAACAACAGCCTTCAGCCCTAGACCTTCCCTAGGACAGAGCCTACCCAAATGAGAAGGAGCCAGAAAAACCAACTCTGGCAATATGACAAAACAAGGGCTCTTCCACACCCCGCAAAAAAATCACACTAGGTCACCAGCAATGGATCCAAACCAAGACGAAATCCCTGATTTACGTGAAAAAGAATTCAGGAGGTTAGTTATTGAGCTTATCAGGAAGGGATCAGAGAAGGGTGAAGCCCAAGGCAAGGAAATCCAAAAAATGATACAAGAAGTAAAGGGATAAATATTCAAGGAAATAGATAGCGTAAAGAAAAAAACAATAAAACTTTCAGGAAAATTTGGATGCACTTTTAGAAACGCAAAATGCTCTGGAAAATCTCAGCAATAGAATTGAACAAATAGAATAAAGAAATTCAGAGCTTGAAGATGAGGTCTTTAAATTAACCCAATCCAACAAAGACAAAAAATAATAAGAAAATACGAACAAAGCCTCCAAGAAGTCTGGGATTATGTTAAATGACTAAACCTAAGAATAATCAGTGTTCTTGAGGAAGTAAAGGATTCTAAAAGCCTGGAAAACATATTTGGGGGAATGATCAAGGAAAACTTCCCCAGCCTTGTGAGAGACCTAGACACCAACATACAAGAAGCACAAAGAATACCTCGGAAATTCATCACAAAAAAAGATCTTCACCTAGGCACGCTGTCATCAGGTTATCCAAAGTTAAGAATATTACTTCCTTAAATTTATTGAGGTTTGTTTTATGGCCTATTGTATGGTCTATCTGAGAAAGTTCCATGCACTGCTGAATAGAATGTGTATTCTGTGGTTGCTGGATGAAGTGTTCTGTATATACCTGTTAAGTCAATTTGGAAGGAAGGAATCTTAAGAACTGTGAGACAGAAGCTCCAAGTAACCTATAAAGGAACCTTGTCAGATTAACAGCAGATTTCTCAGCAGAAACCCTATAAGCTAGAAGAGATTGGGGATATATCTTCAGCCTCCTCAAACAAAGTAAGTATTGGCCAAGAATTTAGTATCTAGTGAAACTAAGCATCATATATGAAGGAAAGATAGTCATTTTCAGACAAATAAATGCTGATAGAATGCACCATTATCAAGCCACCACTACAAGAACTACTAAAAGGAGCTCTAAATCTTGAAACAAATCATGGAAACACATCAAAACAGAACCTCTTTAAATCATAAATCACACAGGACCTATAAAACAAAAATACAAGTTAAAAAGCAAAAACAACAACACAAAAAAGTACACAAGCAACAAAGAGAGTGATGAAAGCAATGGTACCTTACATTTCAATAATAACATTGAATGTAAATGGCCTAAATACTCCACTCAAAAGCTACAGAACCATAGAATGGATAAGAATCACCAACCAACCATCTGCTGCCTTCAGGAGACTTACCTAAAACATAAGGACTCACATAAACTTAAAGGGGTGGAAAAACACATTTCATGCAAATGGACACCAAAAGTGAGCAGGGGTAGCTATTCCTGTATCAGACAAAACAAACTTTAAAGCAAGAGCAGTTAAAAGAGACAAAGAGGGACATTATATAATAGTAAAAGGCCTTTTCCAACAGGAAAATATCACAATCCTAAACATATATGCACATAACACTACAGCTCCCAAATTTGTAAAACAATTACTAATAGACCTAAGAAATAAGATAGACAGAAGACAATAATAGCGAAGGATGTCAATACTCCACTTACAGCACTAAACAGGTCATTAAGACAGAAAGTTAACAAAGAAACAATGGATTTAAACTATACCTTGGAACAAATTGACTTAACAGATATATACAGAACACTTCATCCAACAACCACAGCATACACATTCTATTCAACAGCACATGGAACTTTCTCCAAGAGAGACTATATGATAGGCTATAAAATAGGCCTCAATAAATTTAAGAAAATTGAAATTATATCAAGCACTCTCTCAGACCACAGTGGAATAAAACTGCAAATCAACTCCAAAAGGAACCTTCAAAACCATGCAAATACATGGAAATTAACCTGCTCCTGAATGAGCATTGGGTCAAAAGCGAAATCAAGTTGGAAATTTAAAAATTCTTTGAACTGAATGACAATAATGACAAAACCTATCAAAACCTCTGGGATACAGCAGACGTGGTGCTAAGAGGAAATTTCATAGCCCTAAACACCTACATCAAAAAGTCTGAAAGAGCACAAACAGAAAATCTAAGGTCACACCTCAAGGAACTAGAGAAACAAGAAACCAAACCCAAACCCAGCAGAAGAAAGGAAATAACCAAGATCAGAGCAGAACTAAAGGAAATTGAAACAAAAAAAAAATACAAAACATAAATGAAACAAAAAGTTGGTTCTTTGAAAGCACAAAAAAAAAAAATGATAGACCATTAGCAAGATTAACCAAGAAAAGAGAAAATCCAAATAACCTCACTAAGAAACAATTGCTGGAAAAATACAACCCTCCTAGCTTAAATCAGGAAGAATGAGATACTCTGAAAAAAACAATAACAAGCAGCCAGATTGAAATGGTAGTTTAAAAATTACCAATAAAAAAAGGTCCGGTTGGGCACAGTGGCTCAAGCCTGTAATCCCAGCACTTTGGGAGGCTGAGACAGGCGGATCACGAGGTCAGGAGATTGAGACCATCCTGGCTAACAGGGTGAAACCCCGTCTCTACTAAAAAATACAAAAAACTAGCCGGGCGAAGTGGTGGGTGCCTGTAGTCCCAGCTACTCGGGAGGCTGAGGCAGGAGAATGGTGTGAACCCAGGAGGTGGAGCTTGCAGTGAGCTGAGATCCACTGCACTCCAGCCTGGGAGACAGAGCAAGACTCCATCTCAAAAAAAAAAAAAAAAAAAAAAGTCCAGGACCAGACAGATTAACAGCAGAATTCTACCAGACATTCAAAGAAGAATTGGTACCAATCCTTTTGACACTATTCCACAAGATAGAGAAAGAAGGAATCCCCTGTAATTCATTCTATGAAGCCAGCATCACCCTAATACCAAAACCAGGAAAGGACATAACCAAAAAGCAAAACTACAGAACAATGTCCTTGATGAATATAGATGCTAAAGTCCTTAACAAAGTACTAGCTAACCGAATCCAACACCATATCAAAAAGATAATCCATGATCCACCTTGAATTTTTAGTTCCCATAATCCCCACGTGTGGGACCCAGTGGGAGGTAATTGAATCATGGGGTGTTTTTCTCCATGCTAATCTTGTGATAGTAAGATCCCACAAGATCTGATGGTTTTATAAGGTGCTTCCGCCTTCACTCAGTTCTCATTCTTATCTTTGATGCTGCCATGTGAAGAAGGATCCATTTACTTCCCCTTCTGCCATGATTGTAAGTTTCCTGAGGCCTTCCCAGTCCTGCAAAACTGTGAGTCGATTAAACCTCTTTTCTTTATAAATTACCCAGGCTCAGGTATTTCTTCATAGCAGTGTGAAAACTAATATAGTAAATTGGTACCACATAGAGGAGCACTGCTCTAAAGATATCCGAAAATGTGGAAGTGATTTTGGAACTTTGTAACAGGCAGAGGTTGAAGGAGTTTGGAGGGCTCAGAAGAAAATAGGAAAAATGGGAAAGTTTGAACTTCCTAGAAACTTGGAGGCCTCAGAAGACAGGAAGATGTGGTAAAGTTTGGAACTTCCTAGAGACTTGTTGAATAGCTTTGACCAAAATGCTGATAGTGATATAGACAATGAAGTCCAGGCTGAAGTGGTCTCAAATGGAGATGAGAACTTTCTGGGAACTGAAATAAAGATCACTCTTGCTATCCAAAGAAACTGTTGGCATTTTGTCCCTGCCCTAGAGATCTGTGGAACTTTTATTTTGAGAGAGATAATTTAGGGTATCTGGCAGAAATTTCTAAGTGGCAAAGTGTCCAAGAGGGAGCAGAGTATAAAAGTTTGGAAAGTTTGAAGCCTGACATGATAGGAAAGAAAAACTCATTTTCTAGGGAGAAATTCAAGCCTGCTGCATAAATTTGCATAATTAATGAGCTGAATGTTAATCACCAAGACAATAAGGAAAATGTCTCCAAGGAATGTCAGAGACCCTCCCATCACTGGCCTTCAGGCATAGGAGGAAAACAATGCTTTTGTGGACCAGGCCCAGGGCCCCCTGATATGTGTAGCCTCGGGACATGGTGCCCTGCATCCCAGCTGCTTCAGTTCCAGCCATGGCTAAAAGGGGCCAAAGTACAGCTTGGGTCATTGCTTCAGAGGGTGCAAGCCCCAAGCCTTGGCAGCTTTCACATGGCATCCGTCCTGTGGGTGCACAGAAGACAAGAATTGAGGTTTTGGAACCTCCACCTAGATTTCAGAGGATGTATGGAAACACCTGGATGTCCAGGCAGAAGTTTGCCATAGGAGCAGAGCCCTCATGGAGAAACTCTGCTAGGGCAGTGTGGAAGGGAAATGTGGGATTGGAGCTCCCACACAGAGTCCCTCCTGCCTATTGGAGCTATGAAAAGAGGGCTATTGTCCTCCAGATCCCAGAATGGTAGATCCACAGACAGCTTGCAGCATGTGCTGAAAAAGCCAGACACTCAACATCGGCAGTGAAAGCAGCCAGAAGGGGGGTTGTATCCTGCAAAACCACAAGAGCAGAGCTGCCCAATACTGTAAGAGCCCACCTTTTGCATCAGTGTGCCCTGGTTATGAGACGTGGAGTAAAAGGAGATCATTTTGGAACTTTAAGGTTTAATGACTGCTCCATTGGATTTTGGATTTGCATGGGGCCTGTAGCCCCTTTGTTTTGTCCAATTTCTCCCATCTGAAATGGGTGAATTTACCTAATTCCTATACCTTCACTATACCTAGGAAGTAACTAGCTAGCTTTTGATTTTACAGGTTCATAGGTGAAAGAGACTTGCCTGGTCTGAGATGAGACTTTAGACTTGAACTTTTGAGTTAATGATGGAATAAGTTAAGACTTTGAGTGACTGTTGGAAAGGTATGATTGTGTTCTGAAATGTGAGGACATGAGATTTTGGAGGGGCCAGGGTTGGAATAATATGGTTTCGCTTTGTCCCCAGCCAAATATCATCTTGAAATCTAGTTCTCATAATCCCCATATGTCATGGGATGGACCCAGTGGGAGGCAACTGATTCACGGGGAAGCTTTTCCCATTCTATTCTCGTGACAGTGAGTACATTCTCAAGAGATCTGATGGCTCTATAACGGGCTTCCCCCTCTGCTCAGTTCTCATTCTTCTCCTTGCTGCTGCCATGTGAAGAAGCAAATGTTTGTTTGCCCTTCTGTCATGATAGTAAGTTTCCTGAGGCCTCCCCCACCATGCTGAACTGTGAGTCAGTTAAAACTCTTTCCTTTATAAATTACCCAATCTTGGATATGTCTTTATTAGCAGTGTGAGAATGGACTATACATTGATATACACAACAACATGGATAAATATGAAAAAGAATTATACTAAGTGAAATAAGTAAAACACAAAAAGAGTACCTACCATATGATTCTATGTGTATGAAGTTCAAACTTGGCCAATATTAATCCATAGTGATAGAAATCAGAGTAAAAAGTTGCCTGGTGTGTGGGTGGGGTGGGGGTGAAGCTGGGGCAGAAATTAACTTAGAAGGACGACCAGGAAATGTTTTGGTATGTGCATTATAATAATGTTAAAATAAAATAATGAAGTATAGTTAAAATAGTTAAAAGCTAAACAAAAATAATGAAAATGAAACAATCTTTTTATTATCTAAAATTATTCTGATAATCAGATAACCTACACCTCAATGAATTTTAACAATTTCACAATTTGAGATTGCATAGCTGAAAAAGAAAATATTTAATTAAATTTGCACTGTGTCCTTGAGAATGCACAAAACGTGAACAGCTGCTATGAGGAAACACAATGGCAGAGTCAATACTAAGTAAAAATAATCAGGCATCAGTTTTCTTCCTATCAGTATTAAATTATCCTAGAAATATCAAATGAGAAAGGAAAATAAGTCTCAATAAATCGTCACTTTAGACCTCTTACTGTTAGACAAGTAAAAGATGTAACCATCCAGAATGGGGTCTTCCTATTGTCACCCCAGAGTAATCACCACCTGTAATCTTTTCTTTATGTACATCCCAGATCAGTGTAGCTGTAATTTAAGCCTCTGCACTATTGTTCCGCCTTCTGTTTATATGGATCTCAAAGGACTAATATTTTGCTTAAATTGTGATAAATTCAATAATATAATGCTTTTCAATACTCCATGTATTGCCACAGAAGAATATTTAATAACATGACAAAACAATCATAATATAATGGTGAAAGAAATTAGAAATCAGCAGACCCCCCAGATTTGTATTTCTCATTATTAAGGGAAGATATGAAATAAATATTAACAGTGCTTATCTCTGAGTGAAAAAATTATAGGTGGCCTTATTTTCTTTTCTAGCTTTTTGCACTTTTTGAAATTTCCACAATAAACTTGTGTTACTTTAAAAAAATTTAAATATATGTAAAGCATGGAATATGTCACCAAGTACTGCAAGGAGATGCCTCTATTAGTCTTTGAAATCAAAGAAGTTCTAAAGGACATGAAGGTAATTTTTATTTCGGGGTGACATAAACTCAAGTAATTATATACTAATTGATATACCCTGTAAACCTAGTATAGGATGGTTTGGGAATGCTGATCCTTATTGTACTTACTTTTTAAATTTCTTGCATTGGTGTTATCTTTAATATAACCATATAATTTGTCATCCATGAGTGAGAGGAGGTGCTATACATACACACATGGGGACAACAAGAAAATACACAAACTGCACCAAGCAAACCAATGTATTTGGTCACCCTAGTTAAAAACAATACCATATAATAGCACCTTTACTGATAACATTCAATATTTCTTTCTAGAGAAATTCAGAAGCATTTTTCAAATGTATGCGACACATTTCTTGAATACATTTCAGTAGAAGACTAGTTTTTGAGAAAATAAAGAGAAATAACAACATTCTAATTATGAAATTTGTTTCCAGAGAAGTAGTAGATATTTTTCCAAAGAGCAGAAGGAAAAAATCCAAGCAGTGATGTTACCAGTAACCAAACGAGATGAAACAGGGTGAAAATCCCAAACTGAGACGTCCATAGCTAAAGGCAAAAGAGAAAGATCCCCATAAAAAGAGAAAAGGATAAGAATCAAACAGAAACATTGTCCAAGCAAATGCTGCCAAACTGAAAAGGAAATCCCAGAGGCGGTTATCAAAAAGATGTTAAGCTACAAGGCAGAATTTCTCAGCTGTGATAAGACAAGAGCCTTTCAAGAGGCTTCCACATTTGCTCAATCAGTTAACACGCAGGGAGGATTGCTCAACTGTTTCAGAGTCATCATGGGCTGTGGGGCAGGTTTCTCTTCAAGAATATTCGTCTCCTGGAGGGTCCCTCCACTCCTGCCTGATGTTCTGAAGGCTACCTCTCAATCAGCATGACCTGGTCTCAGTCTAGTTACCCCACAGCTAACCCATATACTAATTTTTATATACTTGATTAATAGATCATTTTGATCAATGTCATACTCATTTGCATTTTTGTTTGTTTTTGTTTTGTGTGTTTTCTGTCTTATTCATTCAATCGCTTATTTATTTGTGTTCATTTAATCTTAATTTTATGTTCAGGGGAATATGGGCAGGTTCGTTATATAGGCAAATTGTGTGTCGTGGGGGTTTGTTGTACAAACGGTTTTGTCACCCAGGTTATAACCATAGTACCTGATAGGTAGTTTTGTGATCCAATCCCTTCTCTACCCTCTACCCTCAAATAGGTTCCAGTATCTATTGTTTCCTTCTTTGTGTCCATGGATACTCAATGTTTGGCTCCCACTTATAAGTGAGAACACATGGGATTTGATTTTCTGTTCCTGCATTAGTTCACTTAGGATTACAACCTTGAGCTCCTTCCATATTGCTACAGAGTACATAATCTTGTTCTTTTTTATGACTACATAATATTCCATTATATAAATGTACCACATTTTCTTTATCAATTCTACCACTGACAGGCATTTAAGGTTGATTCCATGACTTTGCTACTGTGAATAGTGCTGCAATGAACACACATGTGCATGTATCCTTAGGGTAGAAGGATTCATATTCCTTTGGGTATAACCAACAGTGAGATCACTGGGTCAAATGATACTTCCATTTTAAGTTCTTTCAGAAATCACCTCACTGCTTTCCACAGTGGCTGAACTCATCTATATTTTCACCAACGGTATATAGGAACTCAGTTTTCTCTGTAACCTCAGCAGCATCTGTTATTTTTTGACTTTTTAATAATAGCCATTCTGACTGGTCTGTGCTGGTATCTCATGGGGTTTTGATTTGCATTTCTCTAATTATTGTGATGTTGAGCATTTTTTATATGCTTGTGGGGCACATGTATGTCTTCTTTTGAAAAGTGTCTGTTAGTTTACTTTGCCCACTTTATAATAGGATTGATTGTTTTTTGCTTGTTAAGTTTTCTATAGATTCTAGATGTTAGACCTTTGTCAGATGCACAGTTTGAAAATATTTTCGCCCATTCTATAGGTTGTCTGCTTACTCTATTGTTAGTTTCTTTCACTGTGCAGGAGCTCTTTCCTCTGTTAGGTCTCATTTGTCAATTTATGTTTTTGTTGCAATTGCTTTTGGTATCTTCATCACAAAATCTTTGCCAGGGCCTATGTCCAGAATGGTATTTCCTAGGTTACCTTCCAGGGATTTTTGTAGTTTTCAGTTTTAAATTTAAATCTTTATTCTACCTTGAGTTGATTTTTATGTATGATGTAAGGAAAGAGTCCAGTTTCACTCTTTTAAATATGGCTAGCCAGTTATCGCAGCACCGTTTATTAAATAGGAAGTCCTTTCCCCATTGCTTTTGTCAACTTTGTTGAAGATCAGATGGTTTTAGGTATGTGGCTTTATTTCTGGGCACTCTATTGTGTCCCATTGGTCTATGTGTCCGTTTTTGGTACTAGTACCATGCTGTTTAGGTTACTGTAGCCTTGTAGTATAATTTGAAGTTGGGTAGCATCATGGCCACAACTTTCGTTATTTTGGCTGAGGATTGACTTAGCTATTCAAGCTCTTTTTCAGTTCCACATGAATTTTAGTTTGATAGGAATAGCATTGGATCTGTAAATTACTTTGGTCAGTATGACCATTTTAACTATATTGATTCTTCCTATCTATGAGCATGGGATGCTTTTCCACTTGTTGTGCTATCTCTGATTTCTTTGAGCAGTGTTTTTAGTTCTCATTGTACAGATCTTTCACCTCTCTGGTTAGCTGTATTCCTTGGTATTTTATTCTTTTTGTGACTATTGTGAATGAGATTTCCTTCTTGATTTAGCTCTCTTAATTTGTTGAGAGTTTTTAAAATGAAGACATGTTGAATTTTATCAAAAACCTTTTCTGCATCTATTAAGATGATCATGTAGTTTTTGTTTTTAATTCTGCTTATGTAGTGAATCACATTTATTGATTTGTATATGTTGAACCAAACTTGTATGCCAGGGATGAAACTTACTTGATCATGGTGTATTAGCTTTTTGTGCTGCTGGATTCAGTTTAGTAGTACTTTGTTGAGGATTTTTGCATCTATGTTCATCAAGGATATTGGCCTAATGTTTTCTTTTCTGTGTGTGTCTGTGTCTGTGTGTGTGTGTGTGTGTGTGTGTTGTGTCTCTGCCAGATTTTGGTATCAAGATTATGCTGGCCTCGTAGAATGAGTTGGGGAGGAATCCCTCCTCCTCAATACTTTTGAGTAGTTTCAATAGGAATCGTAACGGCACTTTTTTACACATCTGGTAGAATTTGGCTGTTAATCCATCTGGTCCTGGGTTTTTCTGGTTGGCAAGCTTTTTATTACTGATTCAGTTTTGGAACTCATTATTGTTCTGTTCAGGAATTCAGCTGCTTCCTGGCTCAATCTTGGGAGGTTGTATGTTTCCAGAAATTTATCCATTTCTTCTAGGTTTTCCAGTTTGTGAGCATAAAGGTGTCCATAGTAGTCTCTGAGAGCTTTTTGTATTTCTGTGGGGTTGGTGATAATATCTCCTTTGTCATTTCTGATTGTGCTTATTTGGATTTTCTATCTTTCTTCTTTATTAATCTACCTAGTAGTCTATCAATCTTATTTGTTCTTTCTAAAACCAAACTCATAGATTCATCAGTCTTTTGTATGGTTTCTTGTGTCTCAGTTTCCTTCAGTTCAGCTCGGATTTTTGGTTAGTTCTTGTCTTTTGCTAGCTTTGGGGTTGGTTTACTCTTCTTTCTCTAGTTCCTCTAGGTTTGATGTTAGGTTGCTAATTTGAGATATTTCTAACTTTTCTTTGAGCAGTGAGCAGTATAAACATCCCTATTGATACTGCTTTAGCTGTGTCCTAGAGATTCTGTTATGCTGCGTCTTTGTTCCAATTAGTTTCAAATAATTTCTTGATTTCTTCCTTAATTTTATTGTTTACTCAAAAGTTATTCAGGATAAGCTTGTTTAATTTCCATACAGTTGTATGGTTTTGAGCAATTTTCTTAGTATTAATTTTTGTTTTTAATGCACTGTGATCTGAGATTATGTTTGATATGATTTCAGGTTTTTTTTTAATTTGCTGAGGATTCTTTTATGGCTTATTGCATGAATTTTAGAATATGTGCCATATATAGATCAGAAGAATGTACATTCTGTTGTTTTTGGTGGAGGGTTCTATATATTTATGTTAGGCCAATTTGGTGAAATGTCAAGTTCAGGACCTGAATATTTTTATTAGTTTTCTGTCTTGTTGATCGATCTAATACTGCCAGTGGGGTGTTGAAGTCTCCCACTATTATTTTGTGATTATCTAAGTCTCTTCACTCTAAGAACTTGCCTTTTCAATCTGGGTACTACTGTTTTGGATGCAGATATATTTAGGATAGTTAGGTCTTGTTGAACTGAACTTTTTACTCTCATGTAATCCCCTTGTCTTTTTAAATTATGGTTGGTTTGAAGCCTGTTTTGTTTGAAATAAATACAGCAACCTCTGTTTTGTTTTGTTTTCCATTTGTTTGGTAGGTTTTTCTCCATCCCTGTACTTTGAGCCTATGAATATCATTGCATGTAAGATGGGTTTCTTGTATGCAGCACACAGTTGGGTCTCATTTCTTTATCCAATTTGTCACTCCATGCCTTTTAATTGGGGATTTTAGCCCATTTACACTCAAGGTTAATATTGATATGTGCAAGTGTGATCCTATCAGCATGTTGTTAGCTGGTTATTATGCAGACTTGATTGTGTGGTTGCTTTATAGTGTCAATGGTCTATGTGTATTTTTGTGGCAGCTAGTAACAATCTTTCTTTTCCATATTTAGCACTCCCTAAAAGACTTCTTGCAAGATAGGTCTGATGGTAGCAAATATCATTAGCATTAAAGGATATCCTTGCCTAAAAAGTATCTTATTTCTCCTTCTTTTATGAAGTTTAGTTTCACTGAACATGAAATTCTTGGTGGGAATTTATTTTCTTTAAGAATGCTGAATATAGGCCCCTCCAATCTCTTCTGACTGATAGGGTTTCTTCTGAAAGGTTGTCTGTTAGCCTGATGGGGTTGCTTTTTTAGGTGACCTGCCTCTTCTCTCTGGCTGCCTTTGAAATTTTTTTTTTTTTCATTTTGACATTGGAGAATCTGATGACTATGTATTTGGGGATGATTTCCTTGTATAGCATCTCACAGAAACTCTCTGCATTTCCTGGATTTAAATGTTGGCCTCTTTAGCAATGTTGGGGAAATTTTCATGGATGAAATCCTCAAACATATTTTCTAAGTTCCTTGTTTTCTCTTCCTCTCTTTCAGGGATATCAATGAATCATAGATTTGGTCTCTTTGAATAATCCCATATTTCTCAGAGGTTTTGTTCATTCTTCTTTATTCTTTTTCTTTATTTCTGTCTGACTGTGTTATTTCAGAGAACTGATCTTTGAGCTCTAAGATTCTTGCCTCAGCTTGGTCTAATCTGCTATTAATACTTGAAATTGTATTATAAAATACTTAAAGTGTGTTTTTAAGCTCTACCAGGTTCGTTTTTATTTTTAAATGGTCATTTTGTCGTTTATCTTCTGTATCATTTTATTGTGTTTCTTAGATTCCTTCCATTGGGTTTTGACTTTCTCCTGAATGTTGATGATCTTCCTTTCTATCCATATTCTGAATTCTATTTCTGACATTTTGGCCATTTCAACCTGGTTAAGAAACCTTACTGGGGAACTAGTGTAGTTGTATGGAGGTAAGACGACACTGTGGCTTTTTGAGTTGCCAGAGTTCTCCTGCTGGTTCTTTCTCATCTATGTGGGTTGATGTTCCTTTAATCTTTGAAGTTGCTGTCCTTTGGCTTGCATTTTTTGCTTTTAACTTCTTTGATAACACTGGGAGGTTTGACTGTGGTATAAGATGGGTTCAATCAACTGCTTTTGATTCTTGTCCACTCCTGAGTCTTGAATGAGCTTCGTCTGATTATTGCCTCCATAGCCACATTTTTTTGTTGGGTGTTCTGGTCCACAGGGCTCCCTTAGGCAGGGGCTGCAGTTGGCAGACTGGCCATATTTTTGCCAGGTCAGCCCTGATATGTATGCTGTCTGAGTACTTTGTGGGGAAGCACGGGGTTGCACCTGCCTGCAGAGTTCAGATAGAAGCGGAACCACTGGAAGCACCAGTGGGTATGGCCCATCTGGCTACAAGAGGAAGGGGTGGGTACAGTTTCCTTCCCTGCCCTCCGAGTGTTTCTGGGGCAACAGGAGGCTGCACCACTCAGCAAATTGAGGCAGAAGTAGCACTGCTGGGCTGGAAGCTCTAGCAGGCATGGCTCACCGGGTTACAAGAGGCAAAGGTGGGTAGAGTTGCCCACCCTGTTGTCTAGGTGTTTCCTGGGACAACAAGATGCTGTATCCACTGGCTAAATTCAGATAGAAGAACAACCACTGGGCCAGAGGCTCTAGCAGGCATTGCTTGCCTGGCTACCGGCAGCAGGGGTGAGTGGGGTCACCCACCCCACCATCCAGGTGTTTCCCGGGACAATAGAAGGCTCTACCTTCCAGTGAGTCTACACAGAGGCAGGACCATTGAGTTAAAGCTGATGCCAAGCCCTGTTCATTGAGGTGGGGTACAGCAATCTTACTGCCCCCAAGTACTGCGACTGCAGCCTCTACTGGGGCTATGGCACTGGTGCTGATCTTCTCTGGGTCCCCAGGTTTGTAGAGGTCCCAAGACTTGAGACTTGTCTTCGCAAAATATCTGGATGACTCTCTGCCTCAGTCTAGAAACATGGTAGGGAAGTGTGGAGGGTGGCCAGGGAGATTCTCCCAGTCCCTGTCTTGCACAGGTCCCTATGGAGAGTGTGAATCCCCCAGTGCATTCTCTCTCTCACTCACTCACCTTTCAAGTGTTAAAGAGTTTCTCCTGGCTCCATGCTGAGCCCAGACAGGCTAGTGCCCAGCTTCACTCCTCTCTTCTCTCTGTGTCCTGTGTCCCGTTGCAGCCTTGATAGAGCCCCATGTGGTTTCTCAGATTATCAGCCTGCAGGTTCAGTGTTCATAGCCCTTTCATTTCCTCTCCATGAGAGTTACGCACATGAGCTGCTTCTAGTCCACCAGCTTGGCCCAACTTCTATTTGCACTTTTAGCAGGAGCAATTTATATATTTTTTAAATTTAAAGATATTCATAAACTGAAATCAGAAAGTGAATGGGGATTTCTGGGTATGTCCCAAATTTTTGATTCCCTCTTCTCCTACCAAAGTGCCCAGGCTAGCAAAGTCATAAACCATGGATAGAAGAAAGGAAACTCTCCAATGCTCTGAAGTCTTTGAAGTTATTTGACCCAACTACAAAAGCACTGGACCACACATGTGGGGATCTGAGCTCTAGCTCTGGCTTTGTCATGGACTAGTTGTAAAACATATTCCCATTCTATAATGTTCCAATGGTCTTATTTGTTTTAAAAAGACAGGTGAGTGGTACTAGAGAGCTAAAATTACAATTTTTTTTATTGTTTTTTTATTTTAGAAACAAGTTCTCGCTCTGTTGCCCAGGCTGGAGTACAGTGGTATAATCATGCCTCACTACAATCTTGAACTCCTGAGCCCGAGCAATCCTCCCAAAAGAAGCTAGGACCATAGGTGGATGTGACCATGCCAGGCTAACTTTCCTTAAATTATTTTAGAGACAGGGTCTCAACATGCTACCAGGCTACTCTCAAACTCAAGGCCTCAAGCAGTTCTCCTACCTTGGCTTCCCAAAGCACTGAGATTACAAGCATGAGCCACTACACCCAACCTGTCATTACAATTATATAAAACCAAAAATATATTGTCAACAGTTTACAGGCAAGAATATTGACATATTAGCAGTGCTTTGTCAATGATAACAGTCCTAGTTATTTACAGATTCCATATTTGCAAATTTACTTGCTTGCTAAAATTTATTTGTAACTCTAAAATCAATTTTCATGATCTCTTGTAAACATTGGCAAAGCAACAGATTATGTGAGTCACCCAAATTGTATTCGCCCAGCTGAGGTCAAAACTGGGACTATCTTTTTGTTCTAGCTCACATACTGTAAACAAGTATCCTTTTCTAGATCTAGACAATACCACATTTTTAATTTTTCTGTTTTTTATTGGTGATTCCCCTACTTAAAATGGCCCCTAAGCATAGTGCTGAGGTATCCTCTGGTGTTCCTAATTGCAAGAAGACTGGGATGTGCCTTACAGAGGAAATATGTACGTCCGTTAAGCTTTGCTCTGATAAACACTGTAGTTTATCAGAGCTTTGCTCTGACCAACTACAGGTTGGTCATGAGCTCAAGGTTAATACTCTATATATATATACACATATACATATATACATATACATATATACACATATACACATATACACATATATATATCTTAAGTATCTTTAAACAGAAACACATAAAACGAGGTTATATATTAATCAATTGATGAAAATATTGTGACCACAGACTGACAGGCAAATAACCCTCTATTTTTCCTAGAAGTAATCGTTCAATATTTGCTGATGCAATGTTCCAGGAGACTTTTATGGGATATAACTACCACAACTAAAAATCGACTATAGGGGAGAAAATTAGTGAATGTAGAGATCGCATGGAGAAGAAAGTAGGAAAGAGCTTTTAACTTTCTTGCCCAAAGTTACCTTCTAAATATTTACTACTCTTATTACTAATTCAGCTATTTTTCATGGCATTCGCCACCCTCAAAACCAAAAGAGCTAGGTTTGAGGTAGTTTTCATAATGCCACTTTAACAGAGAATGCAGGAGATGACATGCTTCCACCTGCCCTTGCAGGACAGTAGACAAGGATCATATACAGGTAATGGGGAAAAAAAGGAAGACCAACAGAGCTGATAGAAAACCCTGCCTTTAAATAAACAGGACACCCCCCCCCCAAAAAAAAAAAACAGTTGAAAACATGTGAGTCTTTTCGCAATGTTGCAGTTACTAGAAAAGCCTGGTTAGCAATACCACTGTCACTCAGTACCCCTCGGATCCTGACAGATCTCCATGGACTTTTCTTGATGGCAACCAGCCCCTTCCCACAGATCAACTTTTAAAACCTCAGGCAGGTGAAGACACAATTTATTTTGAATACCAAGATGTATAACTCCCCAGCCTCATCTATATCTCACTTCTCTTAAATTCTGGCTGTAGTGATCAGATAAGGCTTGAGACAACACAAAATTAAGCATGAAAACTAGATCAGACCCATAAGCCATAGGCCACTCTCCAGCCAAAAAAAAAAACCCCACAAACAAAAAGAAACTTAAATAAAAACTTTTAAAAACAAGCAATGTTAAGCTTGCGTTGCACTTAATAGTGCAACACTATTGTGATAATGGTGTGTTATATCACTAGTGTGATAATGGTGTTGCACTTAAATTACTCAATACCACCTTTCTGCTTCACTACATACAACACTCATTATTATTATGTTGTGATTATGTTGTGTCATTATGATTATTTCGTGGGTCTGTAAAGGGTTATTTTCTATATCTAGACATTTGCATTATAGTTAGGAGATTTTAGAAATGTTCTTTCCAAGACTTATCATTAAAGAAGCAACACAAAAATTCAATCTCAGACCTACAGGTTTACTTTGGTTGTTACTCTTTAGTCTGGCTGATATGTGTCCAGGATATTGTTATTTAAAAGAAAAAAAAATTATGCTTTCATAAACTTGTTACATTACCATTGTCTACTAAGAAGGAAGTCTCAATCTGAATTTCTAAAATCTATGGTTCCATCTGCTGGCAACCTCCAGTACTGCTTTATATTGCATTACAACTTTTCAAACAAACTTCATGGTGTTTACGTGGGCTACCCTTTCAAAGCGTTTCATTGCCTATCTGTAGGCACAGATAAAAACAAACACTATGAGCACAAATATGAAACCATATTTGGTATGACAGACCCAAAATACTTTTGTATCTTCATCAAAATGACTCACGCCATTAAAAATAAAAATCTTACTTGCTCCAATGGCTTCTCCAACTGCTATGCTTCCCATTTATCAGTTTCCTTCTTCAATTCTTCATCAACTCTGCTACCTATTGAATAATCTAAACATGCTATGCACATATCTTAGCTTATTCTTTTATATTCCACCCACTCTTTTTGTTAATTGCATAGCATGAACTACTTTCTCAGAGGTTAAATTCATCTACTTGACCATAGAGCAGCATTGTTTCAGCTGTGTTCAACAGATGTTCTTTAAAAATTACAATAATGTAACAAAATGGTTCTCTAAGGGTGGTAATATTCTTATATACCTTTTCTTAAATGATAAAGAAGGCAACCAAAGTTCTTGCCCTAATAGAGATTATGGTGTAAATAACTGCAAGAACCCTAGTGATTACATTCATTCACCACATAATAATGTTTTGGTCAAAGATGAACTGCATATACCATGGTGGACCCAAAAGACTATAATGGAGCTGAGATTTTTTATATCACTTAGTGACATCAAAGCCATTATAAAGTTGTCCCTCAATGCATTACTCATCTGTTTGTGATAATGCTGCCATAAACAAACAAGTCTACTGCACTGCCAGTCATACAGAAGTATAGCACATACAATCATGCACAGTACATAATACTTAATAATAAACAACTAAGTTACTGGTTTAGATACAGTCATGCACTTTATAATGATGTTTTAGTCAACAGTGACTGCATATACAACAATGGTTCTACAAGATTATACCCTATTTTTACTGAAACTTTTCTATGTTTAGATACACAAATGCTTACCATTATAATTGCTGACAGTATTCAGTAGTAGGTAATGTAATATCACCAGTATTTTGTAAAAGAAAGAGAGACAGAAAATCTTTTCGTAGGTGTAGAAGTACTTTTTTAACGAGTCTGGGTGCTGCAATGTTGGGTGCATAGATATTTAAAATAGTTAAGTCTTCTTGTAGTATTGAACCTTTTATCACTATGTAATGCCCTCCTTTGTCTTTTTTTACTGTTGGTTTAAAATCTGTTTTATTTGATATATGAATAATGATCCTTACTCTCTTACTCTTTCTTGTTCTCTGTTTTCATGATAGATCTCTTTCCACCCTTTACTTTGAGCCTATGGGTGTCATTACATGTGAGATAGGTCTCTTGAAAACAGCAGATGGATGGGTCTTGGTTTTACATCCAACTTGCCCAATCTGTGCCTTCTAAGTGTGGCATTTAGACCATTTACATTCAAGGTTAATATTTATATGTGAGATTTTGAGCCTATTGTGAAGTTGTTAGCTGATTGCTTTGTAGTTTCTATTGTGTAGTTGCTTTATTAGGTTTGTGGGCTATGTACCTAAGTGTGTTTTTGTGGTAGCAGGTATTGTTCTGTTATTTCCATGTTTAGAACTACATTGAGGATCTCTTATAAGGCTGGCCTAGTGGTAACAAATTCCATTAGTGCTTGCTCATCCAGAAAAGATTTTATTTCTCCTTTGCTTATGAAGCTTAGTTTGGCAGGGTATGAAATTCTTGGTTGAAATTTATTTTCTATAAGAATGCTGAAAATAAGCTCCCAGTATCTCTTAGCTTCTAAGGTTTATGCTGAGAAATCTGCTGTTGGCATGATGGGGTTCCCTTTGTACAGGATCTGATCTTTTTCTCTAATTGCCAGTTAAATTTTTTCTTTAGCATTGACCTTGGACAGTCTGGTGATTATATGCCTTGGTAATGCTCATTTTGCATACAATCTTGCAGGTGTTCTCCAGATTTCTTGTACCTGGATGTTTACCTTGCTAACAAGATTAGAAAAATTTTCTTGAATTATTTTCTCAAATATGTTGCACTTTCTCCTTCTCTTTCAGATATGCCAACAATTCATAGGTTTTGTTGCTTTACACAATCCCATATTTCTCAAAGATTTTATTTTTAAAAAGTAAATCTGTATTTTTGTCTGACTGGGTTAGTTAAAGACTAGTCTTCAAGCTCTAAAATTCTTTCTTCTGCTTGGTCCAGCCTACTGATAAAGATTTTAATTATATTTTTAAATTTCTTAAGTAGGTTTTTCAATTCCAGGAGCTTCAATTGATTTCTCCTTGAGATATTTAACTCCTCCTTTATTTCCTGGATTGCTTTAGAAGTTTCTTTGTATTGATTTTTAACTTGTCTTGGATCTCACTAAGCTTCCATGCAATCCTTTGAATTCTTTATCTGTGTCATTTCTGAGTTTCCATTTTATTAGGGACCATTGCTGAAGAGTTAGTGATATCCTTTGGTTGTGTCACTACATTCAGGTTTTTCATGGTGCCATATTCTTTGCACTGGTTTATTCTCATCTGGAGACACTGGCACTAATTTTTATAAATATTTGTGTGTGTGTAGTATTTTTTTCTTTTCCTTTCTTTTCCTATAATATCATTGGAGTTTTTTCTTCCCTTTCCCTTTTTCCACCTCCTAAGTGGATATAACTGTAGAGAATGCTGGGTAGCATCTTTTGGCTTTGCTTCTATAGCCCAATGCAGTTTTTTCAGCAGGTTTTACACTGAGCTATGCAGTTCAACCTACAAGCCAGTAAATTGTGCTTATAAGTAAGAGCCAGGTATGGCCAACACATCTGGGTAAATACTTGATTTATTTTTTACTGGCAGAAGCTCTCTGTTGCCTCAGGCAATGGGCTCCCTTGTGGTATTCACAGTAATCTGAGCTCTCCTCTCAGCTCCAAGGATGGTGGGAGCCATGATAAGCAGAGCTAGACCAGGCAGGTCCACTTACAGGTTCCTCAGTAGCAGTTACAAGCACTTACACTGAGTGATAATTTAGTGGGAAGCCACCAAGCATCCAGAGATGTGCATAGGCATGGAGCTGGGAAACCTCCTATGCCCCAAGTACTCAGCACGGGGATTGGGGGAAGCCTAAACTCCTAATCCAGGAGAGTGGGTGCTCTGGATGCCTGAAGGTCTGCCTGGGCATAGGAGCAGAGGGTCCTCCTTCACTGGGATCTCTGCACAGGAAGGGTGGGGTTGGTCAAGCTGCTGAACTAGATGAGTGGTTACTCTGAATGCCTGGAGATCTGCCTGGACTTGAATCAGAGAAGATCTCCCTGTACCAGGATCTCGGCACAGGATGGATGGGATGGTTCAGGCTGCTAATCCAGGCAAGCTGGTGCTCTGAATTCCTGAAGATCTGCGGGGGCATGAAGTAGAGAGAGGTACTGAAATTTATCTCCAGGAAGGGTGGGGTTTCTCAGGATGCTAAACCAGGCAAACAGGTGCTCCAAATGCCTGGAGTTCTGTTGGGCATGGAGTAGAGAGCATCCTACTGCACCATGATCTATGCATATGAAGGGTGGGACAGCTCAGGCTGCTGAACCTGAGGAATGAGTGCTCTGAATGGCTGGAGGTCTGCCTGGGTGTGAAGCAGAGAGGGCCTCCCTGCAGAGTGTCTTCACAGGATGGGTGAGGTGGTTCAAGTTTCTGAACAAGCAAATGGCTGCTCCAAATGCCTGGCAATCTGCCTGGGTGTGAAGCAGAGAGAGCCCTGTTGCATCAGGATCTCTGCACAGGATGGGTGAGGCATCTCAGGCTGTTAATTCAGGCAAGCCGGTTGGTGCTCTAAATGCCTGGAGATCTGCCTGGGCATGGAGCTGCTGCACCACAATCTATGTCCAGGATTGGTAGAGCATCTCAGGCTGCTGGTCCAGGCAAGCAGGTGCTCTAAATGCCTAGGTTTCCACTTGGGAGTGGAGAAGAGAGGAAACTGCTGTACCACAATCTCAGGAGAGCAAGGTGGGGCAGCCAGCAATGGCACACACAGACTGGTTGCAGATTGCAAAGCTGGCCCTGGCTACAAGTCTTACCTCCCAGGAGAAACTGCAGCTGTAGCAGCTCTCCTCGCACCCCCAGCTTTTGATAGGGCAGAGCACAATTTCAGTACCAACTGCTGAGGCACTTTCCACAGTTCTGGCTCTGAAAGGCCCTTATGCCACTCCAGAGTAGGCCCTCCAATCTCTGACCTGAGACTAATATGCTTGTGTGGCCACACCGGTGGGTCACCAAAGAATGGCTGACTTTGTATGTACCTGGATTAAAAGTTGTGTCCTGCTCTTGGTCTCAAGACTGGGAAAATGTCTGCAACATCTCCAAGTCCCTCCCCAAGTAACCTCCAGGGCTTGGGAAGAACAAAGTGCTCTCCCTCAGCCTGGGTTGTTCAGATTCCCAATGGAAAGGTGAGTCACAGAGGGAGGCTCTCTGCCTCTCTCACACAGTGGGGTTTCTCTCACTTTTATCAGCAAGATGACATCACTAGGGTTGTTTGCCGGCATTCTCCTTCCTGGGATCTGGGGTGTCCTTCACAATTCTGGTGGATTTTCATATTCCTTCTTATTTAAAGCTCACAGAGTTGATCTTTATGTACTATCTTGCTATTTCCAAGTGGCTGAGGCACACTAAAAGCCTCTAATCTTCCATCTTTGAGTGCTATATTATTTCACTGATGGCTTCTAAACATAGCTCTCAAGCCCCAGCCTCTCTCCTGAATGCCAGACTGGTATATTGAACTGCCTACTGGATATCTCTACTCAGATGTTTAGCAGACATCTCAAATATATCATGCTTCACACTGAAGTCTAAATCCTTTACCCTCACAAGTTCAGCAAATGATACTATCAGTTACCTAGTTGCTCAGGGCAAAAATCAAAGACTTATTCTTAATGGTTCTTTTTCCTTTACATGTACATGTCTTGTCATCTTTCCTTTCAAAATGTATCTTAAATCTGGACACTTTTCATCACCTCCACTGCTACCGTCCTGTTCCCAACCACAAAAACCATTTGCCTGGATTAATATTTGAATAAATCTCTGTATCTCCAGATTATCTCCCTACAGTCTCTTCACCAAACAGCAACAAGAATGCCCTATATCAACCTAAATACAATCTTGTGACTTCTCTTAATCACTCCAAGGGTTTCCCATCGCACAAGAATAAAATCCAAATTCCCAACCCTCATGGCCTACAAAGGCTCCATATAAGCTCTCATTTTTAAGACCTCATCTCCTACCACTCTCCACTTTGTTCATGCTGCTCTGGGGATGCTGGAATGTCTTGCTGTTCCCTAAACACACCAAGCTTACACCAATCCCAGGTTCTCACTCAGCTTGGAACGTTCACCCCAAGATCTTCACGTGGCTCACTCCCTGCCTCCGTCAGTCCTCTGTTCAAAGAGTACCTTAGAGAAGTTTTCCATGACGTTCCTTTAAAATAAATGCCAATTTTTTAGCTTTTTACCTGTCTTATTTATCTTCACAGCTGTCATTACTTCCTGAAATGTTGTTACTTACATATCGTATTTGTGGCTAACAGCATTCTTTGTTAATGTTTCATCCACGGAATTTCTGTCCAATAAGCACAGATTTGATACCAGAAGCCCTGTTTTGCTCCAAATGTATAAAATACTTTTTTAATGAAAATTAAAATTCATAGCTGAGACTAACAAAAAGAGAGGGAAAATTCAGATGCCATAAATGAGGAGAAAACTCATATCCAAAGCCACAGGGCTGAGCAAGAGTTAAAACCATGAGGCCTTTTGGGAGGACATGCAGGCTAACAAAATGTTTCAGAGTTTTAGTCATAAAGCCAGGAGCCATGGAAGACATCCCAACTGTCAACCGAATCAAAGAAAACTCTCCCATGTCTAGAGTTATGGTGCAGAAGTGAGCCACATATCCCAGGCTGTGGTGGGAAAAAAGTCACCAGAAAGGGTATCAAAGCCCTCAGCCATGCCACACACACAGCACACCTAAATGGTACATAAATTGCAAGTGAAAACACTAGTATAAAAATTAATTTGAGGCCAGGTGCAATGGTTCACGCCTGTAATTCCCAACAATTTGAGAGGCTGAGGTGGGAGGTTCACTTGAGCCCAGAAGTTTGAGATCAGCCTGGGCAACACAGGGAGACCCCATCTCTCCAAACAGTGTTTAAAAAATTAGCTGGGCTTGATGGCACATGACTGTAGTCACAGCTACTCGGGAGGCTGAGGCAGGAGGAATCAAGAATCACTTGAGCCAGGAGGTGAAGGATGCAATGAGCCGTGTTTGCACCACTGTACTCCAGCCTGGGTAACAGAGTGAGACTCTGTCTAAAAATTTTTAAAAAATTAATTTGGAGCCAATGAACCCAACAGATTCCCAGTAGAAGCTATGATGAAACCATCCTAGAGATGTCTGCGTAACTTAAGGCACTCAGGAAATTCTTGGGTAAAATATCTCCCACCAAAAATGAGTTTGTTCATAAAAATAACAAAGTACATGAAGAAAACCCACTACCATGCACAAAGGAAAACCAACATCATTAGAAATATTCAGAGATGCAGCAAATAGAAAAACTCACCCAGGAAGAACTAGAGATTATAGCAGCTAAATTGAAAAGGGGCTTTCAAATAAGCATGTTTTAAAATGTTTAAATTAGTCATGTTAAATTAGTAAATTTAAATTAATACAACCATTATGGAAAATAGTATGGAGGTTGCTCAAAAAAACTAAAAATAGAACTACTATATAATCCAACCATCGAACTTCTGGATATATTTCCAAAGGAATTGAAACTAATATGTCAAAGAGAGATCTGCAATCCCATGTTCATTGCAGCAATATTCACAATAGCCAAGAAATGGAATTAATGTAAATGTCCATCAACAGATGAATGAATTTAAGATGTACTATATATACAATAAAATGCTATTCAGCCTTTAAAAACAAAATTCTGTCATTTGCAACAATGAGGTTGAACCTGAAGGAGAATATGCTACATGAAATAAACCAGGCACAGAAAGACAAATAGCACATGATCTCACTTATATGTGGAATTTTTAAAAGTTAAATGTATAGATGTGGAAAGTAGAATGGTGGTTACCAGAGGCTTAGGGGTATGGGTCAGGGAGGAATGGAATGGGGAGCTGGTCAAAGGGTACAAACTTTCAGACAAACAGGAGAAATGAGTTTTGAGATCTATCTCACAGTATGGTGACTATGGTCAGTAATAATGTATGGTATATTTTTAAATAGCTAAAAGAGTAAACTTCAAATGTCTCACCACAAAAAATAATAAGTGAGGTGATGGATATGTTAGTTGGCTTGATTTAATCATTCTGCATTCTAAATTCAAAAACAACAACAAAGTCTTTCTTGTGCTACAGAGAATGCAATTTCTGTTTGCAAGGTAGGACACAAAGTTTTCTATATATCTCTGTATCTATTAAATTTATTTTGTTGACTATAGGCTTCAAATCCTTTATATCCTCACTTTTAGTTTAATTTTACCTGTAAATCTCTCTCCATAATTTTGTTTCTAATCACTATCTCCTGGTATTTCTAAGAGGTTTTCTTGTGTGGTTTTGTATGTTGTGTTTCTGAAAAATAAATTTATGGACATGGTCTCTTACAGGGCTAGATCCCCATGTCTTCACTGATAAAATTGAGCCACTTGGAATCGCAGATTCTTTCTTTGCTTTATTCTATGTGTGTAAACATTTCTCTTAATTTTACTCAAAGTCAGACATAAAGTTAAAACCATTTTAACTTCAAACACCATCACTTGTATAACCAAAGCATAAAGTTCTGTTGGGAAATTAAGGTAATTCTTCCTCTTACTCACTTACTCTTGTCTTTTCTAAGAACTACAAATAATGTTATGATTGCAAATAGTGGAACATCAACTGAAAGACTATGAAAATATCATATCAAAGTATCCAGTTTATTAATGAAGATAAGCCAAAATTCAGTAGTATTATCAAATGGCAACATTTTATTTTTCAAAATGTAAAATCCCTGTGCATATTGAATACAAAAATGGCATCATTCTCTACCCTTTCCAGATCCATGTCCTGTGTAATATGTCTTTGCGTCAACCCCCATTGAGGTGAAGTCTATTTCCTCACCCTTTGAATCTGCACGTGCCTTGTGATTTGCTTTAGCCGATAGAATGTGCCAGAAATTACACTTTCTCAGTTCCAAACCTAGACCTGAAGAGGTCTTGCACACTTCTATTATCCCTTGGACCTCTGCTTCCACTATGAGAATAAGCCCAGATTAACCTATTAGAGAAAGAGTGACCATGTGGAGCAGAATCAAACTGCCAGCTGACTGCAAATGCATGAGTAAACCCAGACAAAATCACTCACACCAATCACCCAGCTGTCCCACACACACAAGAAGAAAATATGTTTATTGTTGCATGGCACTCTATGTTGTATTGCTTGTTGTATAAAAGTTTTGTGATTGTTTTGTAGCATTACATTGACAATAAATAACTGGAAAAGTTCACAAAACATTTACTGCACTGGATGTAAATTCATTTTTCATAAAATTCATGTATTTTTGTTGTTGTAGTTCTCATGTTGTTGTATTGTTCATTCATTGTTGTTTCTATTTTACTGAATAATATCTTTGCTTTATTGAAATTTTGTGAGTTCGAATTTAGTTTGTCTGTTTGGTAGGGGAAGTAATTTTTCTTCATGCTTCCTTAACAGGTGTTGTGTGAGGATTTAAATTAAAGGACCGTGGTTGCTAGAAAGTCACCTCTATCATCTAAGTTCTCAGACATCTGATAACCACAAAGGTAAATATAGCTGCCTTCCTTGCTATGTGGATCAGCAGAGTCAAACACAAACAGGGACCCACCCAACACCCACCACAAACATGCCTTCGAGCCATGAAAGGTACCATGTTTTGAAAATACCTAAAGAATGAAAAAGAGAGGAAGAGAGAAAAGAAAAAAGAGGGAAGGGAAGGAAAAGGGGAAGGAAAAGGGGAAGGAGAAGGGGAACAGGAAGGGGGAGGGAGGAAATACTATCACTCTGTCACAGGAGCTCAATCTCAAACAAGTAAAATGCAAATGTAATTAGCTGACTGATCAAACATATTACTTCCAAAAAGCAGTGATTCTCTATTTTGCTGCATATCCTGGGCACAATATTTGATGACCAGTCTCTGTGGGATAAATAGTATTTTCCAAGTTGAGAAAAAAAAATGATGCTGAAAAGAATTCTCATAAAAGAAGTTCAAAATTCTGGCTTGGGTGGGGTTAAAAATAAATAAATAAATGTTTTTAAAAAGAAGATTGGATTTACTTGAGTCTTGTTTCCATTGTATCTACAATAGGTATTGTTTTGATAACCATATATATGTCACATATTTCCATAAATAATTTTAAGCAGCACATAAGACAAAACAGAAGTCGAAATAGGGTTGAAACTGACAATATAAACTATTTCACATGCGTCTCAGCTCATGATTTTTACATTTTTCAAAATTATTGTTGCAAAATGAATACATGTCTACCATAAAGAATTTAGAAAACATGGGTAAGCAAAAAAGAAAATTTAAGTTACCCATAATTCGAGAACCCAGATTTATTTTATATACAAATATATGCTTTTTCTAAACATATATCGTCATATATTGATAGTGAATATATTTCACCAAAATTTAATCATATGCCACATGCTAATTTTTTCACTTAACATTATATTTGAAACCCTCTCCATGTCATTAAAAATTGGAAAGATCATTTTATGGACATACCATCATTTGTACAACCATTTTCTCATTGTTGAACATTGATTTCATTTAATCTTTTTTCACTATTCACAAGCATCCTTATAGCTGAGTTTTGAGCACACCTGTGATCTTCTGAATAAATTCCTTGAATAAATTTCTCCATTCCTATTAATATGTTTTTAAGCTAGTCTTGACAGCATTTTATAAAACAACCTTTATCTCCCAGAGTTAGAATATGTTTGCCTTTGACAATCACTTTGGTGATTGTCAATACCTGCAATATTGATTCAAGTATTGTTCTCCTCGGCCCTCTTCCTTTTGTGACTTGATTTCCTCTGAGTTGTTTACATTTTGGAAGGACACTCAACAAATTAGAGCAGTGGGAAAATTTTTCTCTCAGCACCTTTGCTTTCTAGTCACTGCAATCTTTCTCTCCCGAAATTCAAAATCCCTCAAGCCTCCATCAATCACCCCTCATTAGCAGATTAGAAAGCTAGGTCATTAACTAATTCATACCAAGTTTTAAATCCCTAAAGATGTTTAATGTGTTATCTCTTTAGTGTTGCAGTATTTATCTATGGAAAAAAATTATTATCCAACAGAAATGTATATTTCCAAGGATAAGAAACAGGTCTATTTAGGAAGTTTAAGGTGAAAGAACTTCCCTGGTATGCTTGGATGGATAGGATGTGAAGTGTTAAGTTTAAAAATGCAAGTGGCAAGTGCAAACAGCGTGTACAGTATGCTCCGTTGTATTAAATGTATGTTGAGGGGGTATACTTTGCTTTTATAAGCATAGAATAACTACAAAGATGCACAAGAAACAAGTAACTGACATTGATTTTGGAGAGGAAAACTAGGGGATCAAAAAACTGGAATGGGCAAAGATAACTTGAAATCTAAAATAAAATATTTACAAACTTTATTATATGTATTAATAAAACACAAAACATTTCTTGTCTTAAAAATTATATGCCTGTGTATGCATTACATATTTCAAGAAATTTTAATTAAATAAGAAAAGTTCATGATATAAACTACAACTTACTTCATGAATAGACAAATTCCACAAAGGTTTGAAAGAAATGTTTGACACATTATGTCAACCCATTCCCCATGCTTCCAAGAGAGAGATGGAAACCAAGATACTTCAGTCAGAAGGGATGCCATCTGACTCACAGAAAAAGTCATCAAATCAAACTCAGTGGAGAAGAGAGCGATTACTGGAAATAAAAAGGACCAAGAGGATGAAGTCCATTCTTCTCAAACATGACGATCACACACTCTTCCAGTCCAATGGTTAAATTAAAACTAGTTTCTTATTTTCTGTCTATAGTAGCAATGCTCAGTTTATGGTGGGATAAAGGGGGAAAAAGACCAAAAGACAAGTTGGTATATTATTCCAGTAGATTACCATCAGTATAAGAGAAGGGAGCATTCAGAAGATCAATTTTCAGCCCCCAAGACCATTTATTTCACACTTCTGTCATCTCTGGTTCCCTTTCCAGCATTCTGTCAACAGTTTCTATCTGCCAAAGACACACATTTAGTATCCAAAAGGAATGATAAAGGATATCCAGCTCTGCACCTATGGAGTTTAGGTTTGGCTCTAAAAATAAAACTATTTATATATTTTCAAAGAAGGGCAAAAGTTAATCAGACTATTTTTTGAATGTGCAATTTTTGTGTTTTACAGATCAAGTAATTAGCATGTGAAGATAGCTGTTACATCTTGAATATCTTTTCAGTTAGTAAGATTCAGGCATGTCTTCATTTGTTTATTAGCCTCCTACTAAAGCAGGGGTGCTAGGGACTGGGGATAGAAGGATGGATAAGAAATGCCAGCATGGAGATTTTTTGGCTGATGAAAGAAAACAAAGCAGTACATTGTCAATTATATTTTAATGTAGCCCAGCCCTAATAGAAGTGTGCCCAGGAAGTGAGGGGCACAGAGAGGCAGACTCCAGATTAGCAGGGTCAAGAGAAAGATTTCCAGAAGGAGTGACAATGATCTGGACTCTAAGGCAAGCAGGAAGTATAAGAATAAAGAATTAGGGAAAGAACACTCAAACGAGGATTCCATTGTGGATGCTGAGTACCTGCTGTGATGGCCCTGACCCTCTTTACTCACTCCTCCAGTCCTCAGACTTCCCCCTCCCTGTTCTGAATTGCAGGGGCTGCCTGGCCCCCACAGGCTGCATTTCCCAGGGTCTGTTAGCCCCTGAGATTCAGAACAGAGAAAGGAATTGCTGAATGAGGAATCTGGAAGGAAAATAGATCCAGGGCCATTCCAGAAGGTAAGTAATATCCACAACAGAATTCTTATTGGGTTTGTCTAACAAATAGTGGCAGGAAATTCAAAGGCAGAAGGGACAAAGAAGCCAGGTTCTTCTTATCTGCCTTGGACAGTATCTCCAACCCAGATAAGTCCCAATGTGATTCCTGCTTTTGCTGAACAGACCCTCTGAGATCCCAACTTAGACGAGTTGATCCTTTCAAGCTAACTCCCTCATTCCCTCCTGCCTGACAAGGGATGGTAAGGGTTTCCTGTTTTTTCCAATCTCTGATGGCTTTATTGGTTCCTGTTTCGTTCCTCAGTTCATCCATCACTCGTATCTGCAATTTTCTGCTATCATTATTTCCTGTGTCACTAAAGTCTCCCTGTTTTAAATACCCAAGAAGCTTCCTGGTGAGACCTTGGGGAAAAAACTTTCTCCCAAGATCTGAGTTTCTCAAGCAAAAGAATGGTTCTTTAAACTGCTTTGTCCATAGTACATAAAGAAACTGAAACACCAAACATATACAACCATGGAATACTACACAGCCATAAAAAAAGAATTAAACCACGTCCTTTGCAGCAACATGGATGGAGCTGGAGGCCATTATCCTAAGCGAGCTAACACAGTAACAGAAAATCAAATACTGCATGTTCTCATGGTGGAAGCTAAATATGAGTACACGTGGATACAAAGAAGGAAACAACAGACACCGGGACCTACCTAAGGATGGAGGGTGGGAGGCAGGTGAGAATCCCAAAAACCACCTATCAGATATTATGCTGATTATCTGGGTGATAAAATTATCTGTACACCAAACCCCTGTAACTTGCAACTTACTCATGTAACAAATCTGCACGTGTACTCCTTGAATCTAAAATTAAAGTTGGAAAGAAAAAAAAAGAATCTGAAACACCAAGAAGAAAACGAAGAGAGAGGAAGAGGACAGTATAGAGAGAAGAAAATAAATGAAAAATCAACATTAAGACAGTCCTCATTTTCAGACCAAAGGAACTCTGTACAGTCTTTTACAGCCATATATACTCGTATGTCATCCTGACCCACCATAGGCATCAATATCTTGCATGACCAAGGAATGACTGTAATGCACAGTTGTCTAATAAGATGCATAAGGCCTAATCAGTGGTGAGAGGCAGATGGGATCTTCAAAGACCTTGTCTGTTGAAGGGTCTTTCTGTGATGTGGATGCCTCTTGCCCTATTAAGAAAGACAGGAAAGCCCCCACTGCTCTTCGTTGACCAAACCTCAAAGAAAGATCAAGCAGCTGCTGAAATCTGGCCTTTGCCTTATGTTGTATATAATTCCCTAAGTGAAGATAAGCTCATCTGTATCATTCATGCTCTAAATGACAAAATGTACCTTGTTTATCACGGCAGGCCAGCCAGTCACTGATAAAGCTCAAAAGTCTGGTACTTAATACCCATGTTCTGTTCATCCTATTTCCACGCTGCCTCAAAACACGGAGGAAGGACAGCCAAACTCAACTACTGACAGTGTGCAGCATGAAGTCACATGAAGACCTTGACCCTTCTGAAATGCAGGAGTAAAACATAAGGATCGTGTTTATCCCACATCAGTTTCCTGTCTACACTGTTTATTTTTAAGCAGTAAACATACTTGGAGGGTAGTGATATCGCCTCTAAAAGAATTACTAAGAAGTAAGATACAATTTCTGTAAATCTTTAGAGGAGTATTGATGTAAAATTGTAAATGCAATGTGGGCATACTTTTTTCTTGGGCCATAGTTTTGTAGGTTTGTGTATGAGAAGTTCCGGTGACAGATTTGTGGTCTTTTCCGACATAAGCAGAGCCAAAATATAAAGATTATTGCTAATTTTGACTAACCACATCTTCAGTTATTTTAAGGAAAGGATTTTAAAGTCCTTTGTTCGTCATAACCAATCAGTTGTGTTTTTAGAATAATTTTGTATTTATCCCATGCATTTGTGCTGGCTCTACTTTCTACTGGATGACGTGCTGATGTGCCAACATAAAATGGCACTAACTGGGGCTTTCCCAGAAACTAGTTTCCTGGTGAGACGTTGGGGAACAAACTGTCTACCAAGATGTGAGTTTCTCAAGCAAAAGAATGAGTCTTTAAACTGTTTTGTCCATAGTACATAAAGAATCTGAAACACCAAACATGTACAACCGTGGAACACTACACAGCCATAACAAAGAATTAAATCATGTCGTTTGCAGCAACATGGATGGAAAACAATCCAGGAGTTTGGCAGCTTGCAATTGTTTCTGGAGTCACAAGATTTTCTGGTGCATCTCCAGTCTACCCAGCTGCCAACTGGGCTCACGCCCAGTCTTTGTAAAAAAGGCCACCAGATTCACAACGGACTAGGAGCCTTGATCCTACATCAGCCACCCTTCTGCGACCTTCACCAAACCTTTTGTGACTTATATTAGGGCTTGGATGGCATAAACCTTTATTTCTCCATCTGTAAAATTGTTCACTCACATAGATGTAAGAAAAGCATAATGAAAAATTAAACACTGAAGAGCTCTGAAAAATGTAAGTGAACTATGTACACATAAGGAAGGTATGATGATTATTCCAAAGTCAACAATTACCATGCCACTGGTCATGCCACTGCACTTTGCTAAGCCTAGGTCTTCTTACCAGTAAAATCATCATAATGATATCATATATCCCATGGATATACATAGGATTGACTGAAACTCTATACACAAAGCTCTTTGTTCAGTGCCCGGCACATAGTAAGTCTCAAAAACTGTTAACAATTACTATTGGAAGTAATAGAATGGTTGACTCATATTTATGACACCTAATATGTGCAAACCACTTGTACACATGCAAATGAATATTGGACATAGCTCCTTGCATTGAGAAACATACAAATACTTAAAGATAATTATGTGTGCATAAAAGTGTAATAGTTGAGTACAGTATATTCTGGGTGAGGCATATGACATAGTACAAAGAATTTCAGAGACTCCAGGGTGGTGCAAAGGGACTGTAGAACACCTGAGCTGAGATTGGAGTTGTCGAGTTGGAGCAAGGGGATGGGGCCTTCTTGCCTCTATTTCAGCATTGGACATGGGTCACCTGGGAAGGGGTTGTGGCCTTGGACAAGGCCTTTCTCCTCAGCCAGAGCAATTCTCAAAGAATCCTGTCTGCCATTGGCTATCATAAGGCAGCGCTTTCAGCTGATGGAGGTTAAGTGTTTTGTCCATGAAGGTGGATCTAAAAGGCTCAGCACAGCATCTGTACATGAACCGCAGGAATTATTCAAAGTAACTGCAACTGATTCAGGAGTTCTTCTGATTGGGGCATAGCTGGCCTTCAAAGTCCTTCCAAGTCAGCCCTGGGGAATCAGCAATGATCCATCTGGAATATCCAGAACATCACACTTAGGGCACCCCAAGGCCTGCTGTTTTCCAGAAATACCCCACCTACCCTAGGAGGGAGATACTCAAAGATGACATGTCCCCAGATAGGCCAGTGTGCGTCAGCTCTCTGAGGGTGAGAGAATCAGGAACTTCTGTTCAAATCCCCATGTCTGTAAAAAAAAAAAATCCCCAAATGGCTCTAAATCACTTCATTGAAATTCAATTCATCACAAGCAAATTCTCTGATTGCCAAGTCACCAAATCGGCAATTCTCTGGTTTTTTATATCTAGCTATATTTGATAAATTTTCACGTTTTCTTCATATTATTGTTTTAAAGGATTCTATTTCTCTGCCCCATCTCTCCACAACTATAGTTGGGGGCTAAAAGACAGAGAAGGAGAGGACTAGGGGACCAGCAATGGGGCAGAAAGAAGGGTCCTGAGACATAAGAATCTGTAATGAATTCTCGGACATATTTTTGAATATGTAAAATTATTGCAACTGCATTCTTCTTATAACTCCTCCCAGTTATCCAGAAAGTGGGCTTTAATGGACTTTCAGCAAATAGTCCTGCCTTCTTCCCCACAAACCCACGCACTGCCAATCAAGAGTCCTGGAATCCTAGGAATTAGGGTTGGAAAGGATGTCAGAATCCCCTCATCCAATGAAGCCACTGCAGCATGAGTCACTGAGTCCCTCCGTGGACACCCTGGGTGAGGTCCTTTGAGAGCTCTTGAGGCTACCTCTCCAATCGTTGAGCAGCAACCCTCTTTAGAAGCATCCCTGGGCCCAGCACCCTCACTCCTGGAACCCTGCAGAATACCTCCCACCACATCCAGATACTGTTTCCTCAAGTGGTAAAAAGAGCTCTCATATGCACCTGAGTATCCTCATTCACCAATTAAAACATCCCAGGCTCCTCCCAAGAGCCTATATTGCATGGCTTCCTGTCCCTTATACTTTCCCAAATGTTCACCTCTGAATCCCTTCCAGTGAACAAGCTCCTTCTTAATGGTATTGCTGCTATCTTTTTTTCTTACTACTAAAAGAACAAATGTTAAAAGGTTTATTATAACATTTATAAATATATGTATGTGTTATATATATATAATATATAAATATTTCTTAAATATTTTTTGTATTTTGTTTGTAGCAAAAAACAAACAACCGCCTGGTTCAAGGCGGTCATCTGTATTTTGCCTTTGCAGTTCTCCTCTCCCTATCTTTGGTAATAGCACAGGTTTCCCATTAGTTAACGAATCCTGCCCTCATCTCACCAAGGCTGGTCATGCTAGGTCAATCAGACTGTCTTCTCCTAGGGTTCTGAATCTTGAAGGGAGACATGTAAAGATGAGAAACCACTTGGAGCTGATGACCCCCTGCACCAAGGGCTTTCCTTTATTTCTCACTACCCACATCTGAGCGATCTCTTTAACACTGACCTTCTAATTTCCGGGTCTTGGGCTTTCCCTCAACTCCGTGACCTATCCCACAGCTTCCAGGATATTCCATATTTATTTAAGTTACTCAGAATTGTTGTTTGAGGCATAATCCCAACATCTGGAGAAAACCAGCAGTTAACATATTGTGGATAGCATTCTGTGTTTTTCTCTATTTTGATTAAAAGACAGAGATAAGCTGAAGGAAGGCAGAAAGCAGGTAATATGGAGATATATTTTTTCCAAAAATAAATGGAACAGTATAAACTGGTTGGCACATTCCTTTTCAACTGAACAAAATGTGGTGATCATCTTGCAGTTTTCTCCCTCTAACATTTTTTTCAATCATGGCCCTGGAGTAAAGGCATAACCCAGCACTTTATAGATACAAAGACCAAAACACACTCTCAACTCTCCAGGAGCTCGCAGCCTGGTTAAGGAGTCACTCATGAACGCAAATAATACTAGAAGAAAGAGCTAGAGAGATTTCCCCCAGAAAAATCAAGACTTTAGGTGCTCAGAGCAGGGAGCTCTGTATTCCACCATAGACTTCATCACTTGAGAAGGCAGGAACGAGGTGCTTCCTCCACGGGCTGTGCAGGCTTAAGCTAATCAGTCACCTCTCAGCCCCTCCAGCAGCAGCCATGTTGTCGCGTCTGGTCCTCCTCTGATCTGTCAGCACCGGGAAACGTGGAACTCGCACATTCTGAAGTTCCCAGTGTAACAGGGAGTGGTGGGAATTGAACTTTGGTCCTTAAGAGTCCCTGACCCAGGAGGCTATCTCTAAAACAAGAAAGATTTCTGGGAGAATCAAGTCGCACCTTGTCCTGACACTCAACTCACAAAGTGCTGGGATGCTGGCTTATATCCAGTCTAAAGAGAAAACTTCAGTGCCCACAGACATCCGAAAGGGAGGGGGCAAGAGGTGGGACAGTGAGGACGATGACTGAAACTGTGCAGGAGAAAGACTGGTTCCTGCTCGTGGAAATGTACGTTAGTACAGCCATTATGAGGAACAGTATGGAGGTTCCTCAAAAAATTAAAAATGGAAGTACCATATGATCTAGCAATCCCACTTCTGGGTATATATCCAAAGGAAATGAAGTCAGTATGTCAAAGAGATATCAGCACTCCCATGCTCACTGCAGCGCTATTCACAAGAGCCAAGACACGGACTCAACCCAAGGGTCCCTCAACAGATGAATAAAGAAAATGCAGTCCATAGACACAATGGAATACACTCAGCCTTAAAAAGATTAAAATCGTATAGTTTTAACAACATAGATGAACCTAGAGGACATTATGCTAAATGAAATAAGCCAAGCACAGAAAGACAAGTATTACATGATCTCATTTATATGTGGAATCTAAAAAAGCTAAACTGACTGAAGCAGAGTGGAATGGTGGTTGTCAAGGGGTTGGGGGAAGCGATGGAATTGGGACATATCCATCAGTTATGCAGGATAAATAAGTTCTGGACACCTATTGTACAGCATAGTGACTGTAGTAATAATAATGTATTGTATACTTAAAAACTGCTAAGAGTAGAGCTTAAATGTTCTCACCACCAAAAGTGGTAAGTACATGAGGTGATGCATATGTTATATAATAATTAGCTTGTACACCATAAATATATATAATTTTTATTTGTCAATTATATCTTACTAAAGTTGGAGCAGGGGGAAGAGAGAGCAACTGGTTATAGAAGAAGCTCCTGGAGACATAATTTGGATTCCTCTATAGACCCTCCATGGGGACTCCTGATTCCTCCCTTCCTTTTGGTGCCCCTGTGCTCTCTCGATGTGACCACTCAAAGCATATCTCTACACATAAGGGTATTCAGGGTGGCTGGAGTCATGCTTTCTGAGGCATAAGTTTCCAAGTTATTTTGCTTTTTTTTTTTTGAGACAGAGTGTCTCTCTGTCACCCAGGCTGGAGTACAGTGGCACGATCTCAGGTCACTGCAACCTCTGCTCCTGGGTTCAAGCAATTCTCCTGCCTCAGCCTCCTGAGTAGCTGGGATTACAGGCATCTGCCACCATGCATGGCTTATTTTTCTATTTTCAGTAGAGATGGGGTTTCACCATGTTGGCCAGGCTAGTCTCGAACTCCTGACCTCAAGTGATCCACCCACCTTGGTCTCCCAAAGTGCTGGGGACCAAGTTAATTCTTAAATTGGAAAAATGTGGAGACCCTCTGCACTCATCCCCCACTTCAAGATGACATTCAGTGAACTCCTTGCTTTTGTCTACTCGAAGGGCAAAAAACTGAAATGATAGAGGTTTACAGACTTAAGTCTTCTAGGTACCACCAGATCTGGGAGTACACAACCCGATGCCTAACACCAGATCAGAGAAGGCTCCCAGCCTCACACTCTCACTGCAAGGGACCTGCAGAGTATCAGAAATCCCCAAAGTGCTGTGGGGTCTCAAAGCAGCAGCCCAGACAGGAGGCTTCTCACAGTGGTGGTAGGGAGTGAGGCTGGGAGGAAGACGGAAGAGGCCCCAAATCCAGCTCTATGATCTTGAGAGAATTGCTCAGCTTTTCTTATTCTCATCTGTAAAATAGGTAGAAATGCTAATCTCCACTTCATAGGCTTATTTTGAGATTTCAACAAGCCCAAAAGCTTCTCAGTGCATTGCCTGGCATATAATAAAAGCTCAGAAAATGTCAACTACCGTTATTTTTTTTCCATGCTCAGACTGGCAAAAAGACCCAAATACAAAGCAGAGAGGTCATTATTTCCCTACCTCAGCCTTCCTTAGTGTTAATGTCACGAATCAGCTCTGTCCAGTGGAAGAACCTTTTGTGATGACAGAAATGTTCCATGTGTGCATTATCCAGTACAGGAGCCACTAGCCACATGTGCCTACTGAGTCCCTGACATGTGGTTAGTGTGACTGAGAAGCCTAATTTTTTTTTTACTTTATTTTTCAATCCATTTAAGTTTAAATAGCCACATGTGGCTAGTGGCTACCTTATGGGTTAGTGCAGCCCTAATGACCGAAGAAGAGGTGGCAAGGCTTTGAAGGCACAATGATACAATGATAAATATTAAATTCTAAAGTTAAGTTAAAAGAGACAATGCAATGGCTTAAGTAAGCAACTGCTAGACCGTTTTCAGGGGCAAGGAAAGATCAAGGATGGCACTAAGTGTTTGAAAGATGGTGCAGGGAAAGGAAAGGACCTGAGGGAGCAGCAGGAGCACCAGTCCCCACATCCACTCCGCAGAGGGCCAGGTTGACAGACAGCCGCACTGCATGGCTGGTGCAGAAAGGATGGGGTCTCTGCGTTTCCACATGTGGTTAATCTCTTGGGGCCTAGGTGACTGTTCTTGCTATCAGGCAGATTAACTGTGTATTTATGGCCTTGCCTGGAGAGTCCAAAATAAGTCATAAACAGTTCCAAACAGCACACTCAGATCCTGTTGAGGGCCTGCTTTTTCTGTATACAAGAGAGCAACTTGTTATAAACTGCTAAAAGGTTGGGGGACGGAGGCGGGAGGATAGGGGGAAAGAAACAGAAAAGCCTCCCTTTGGGTGGGATGCAGTGCTGGAGAGATAAGGTGACCGGGCCTCAAGCGTCAGACCAGATGCCCTCTTGGCTCTGCACTTTGGACAAAATGAGACACGCGAGATGATACAGGGAAAGGAATGATAGCCGGCAAGGAGGCAGCTGCCAGCAGGAAGGCACTTGGAACTGCTCTTCTTTTATCAAGAGCAGCTGTAAGTGACGGATTCAGCCTCCAATTCACATGTCTGCTTGTCTTGCTCTGACTTGGGAACTGAAAAGCAAATCATAAAAAGAAACAAAAATACAAAACAAATAATCTCTAGTTTGACCAATGACTTTGTTTCTGAATTAATTTCAAGCAGCTTCAAGAATGCTATCATTGAGGTATCCCCTCATTAAGAAATTGTGTAAGAACCTACTATAATATTCCTGGCAAAAGGACAACACTCTCACCCACACAACTATCAAATGCCATTTTAGGACTAATTTAGCATAAATTCAAATCCCCTTTTTTCATCTTCCTGGAGAAGATCAAGTTGCTCACCTTTAAGTTTGTATCTTTAACCAAGAAGTTCCCCCTTTTATGAGTTTATCCTAAGGGAAAAAAACACCAGAGGTACACACAAACATCAATGCACACAGATGTTTATTATGGCAGTATTAATAACAAAAGAAACAATGCAAATATCCAAATGGCGGTGGTATAGTTGTACAATGGAATCTTACACAGCTATTAAAAATTCATGATTTTGGAGGTATTTAGTAACATAAGCAAATGCATACTTTTATAGTGTTAAGTGAAAAAAGCAGGACTCGGAATTGCTTACGGCGTGTGATCCCAATTTTCTTAGATATATGGCTTTGGCCATGGGTATGGCTTGTTAAAAGAAAATATTCCAAGGTATTTGTAGAGGTAATCTTTGGATAGTGAAAGTATCCCCTTCCTCTTTTACACTTGTCTGAAATTTCTAAAATTAGTGTAGTATAACATAAAATCAGAAGCATCTCACATTTCATGGTCCCCAGTATCTGGGTGAATAAAAAGGACCTAAGGTCACCTAGATTGATAGGAATAGTCATCTATGCTGGAGACGCAGAAAGGGGGAGGGTGGAAGGGGAACGAGGGATAAAAAATTCACCTATTGAGTACACTGCATACCATTCCAGCAATGGAGACACAAAAGGCCCAAACTTCACCACTACACAATTTACCGATGTAACCAGAAACCATTTGTACCCCTAAAGTTATTGAAATAAAGAAAAATTAAAAATTTTAAAAATAGGAAATATAGTATTCAAATTTATTATAAATATGCAAGTTAACTACACAATGTGCAAATGTATATTGTTTAAAATTCACATTGAGGCATTACATAAAAATAATATATTTATTAAATAGTGTTAGAGTTATTGGTTAATTACAAATTATGACCCTGTGCTGTCTTGAGTGGGAGGCTGCAATGAATCCATAGTAAATACTTTGTTTCTTCTTGATTGAGAATTGTATTCTCACTGGGAAATTATTTGCTTAGGTCTTACCCTTATGATGGCTCGAAGTTCGTAAGGTTATGAACCTCAATTGGCCTATTTGGTTTATCCAATATAAGAAATATTTCACAGAATTTGGCCACATGTAAAATGGGACAAATGTAAAAATTTCCCTGTCCTGAAAAATATAGAAACTATTAAAACAAACAAACAAACAAACAAACAAAAATAATCACCTAGTCTCATAAGAACAAGTTTCTGGCCTGAGTTTTCTCTTTTCTGACTCAATGAACACAGCAATTTCATTACAGCCTCTTGGTAAACGTAAAGTCACTCCAGGCTTCCAGGAGAGTTTTTCTGAGCATTCACCAGTAGATTTTATTTTCCCCACATGTACAAAAAGAAACGGGCTTCCCCTAATGTGTTTATGTGCTGGTTAAGAGGGAACTATTTCTGCTCATACCATTAGAGTCTTACAGACATTCTTTTTCTATTCCCAATTCTCATTAGTCATAACTATCGCTTTGCCTCATTCTGAGCTCCTTTCCAATCCAGAAATAGGGAGAATGTTAATTCCATAAGCTCAGGGACTTTGTACTAGATGATGCTGTAACTACAGCACCTAAAACGGTGTCTGGTACATTCAAGACACTAAATAAATACCAAATCAATGGATGAAGGAAAGAAGGGATGGAAGGATGGAAGGATGGAAGGATGGATGGATGGATAGATGGATGGATGGATGGATAAAACTCCCCTTCTTGTCAAAACTAAACAAAATAAGCAAAACTTTTAGGTAAACCACTGAGTCAAATTCTGCAGCTTGGAACCCTAAAACAAAGTAAGTTTTTCAGACAAAACATAACAGATGTCCAATCAATAAATAAGCTAAAGATATACAATAAGATCAGACTAAAAGTAAGGAACTAAGCAGCCCTAACTCCTTTAATCTAGCAAATTACCTTATCACTCGGAGTCATACTTTGTCTAGAGCCACTAATGCTACTATTTAAGTCACAGTTTTTCTTTTCTACTTGTAACTTTTCTGTTACCTAAAATGGTAGATTTTATTTTCCAAAAATACCCACAACAATGTTTCCTATTCCATATGCTCTTTTGAAATGTGGTCTTGACCTTCCCCTATCAAAAAGTAGAGTATTTCCCCATCCCCTTGAACCTGGGTACACATTGTGACTGTATTAGCCAGTAGACTATGGAAGTGATGAGTTACTATGTGTCCATATGGTCTGCTGGAGAGACCTGAGGACAGGCCCCGAGATCATGCGGAAAGAGAAAGATTCAGCTGAGCCAAGTCTTTCAGACATGCCCACCAACGCACAGGCACGTGAGTGAAGTCATCTTGGACCCTCCAGGCAAACCCAGCCATTAGCTGAAGATCAGAGTGATTCTAGCCAACACTACAGGGAGAGCAAAAGAATTGCTCTGCTGAGCCTGCCCAAATTCCTGACCCACAAAATTATACAATATAACAAAACTGATATTATTGTAAGCCACTAAGTTTCTGTGCAGTTTGTGACACTGCAATAGAAAACTGGAACACTTACCTTTAATCATATCACTCCACTCCACCAAGAGATGATTTTAATTCATTTAGTCAGTGTGCCGGGATAACTTAATGGAGACTAAATTTTGTATAGGTTTATTCACAAATCCCTCCACCCCACTCCTTGAAAATAGAAGAGTGATGTAGTGGAGCAAGCCAAGCTTTGAGTCCTGATGGCCTGTGATATCTCTTTCCTGCAGAATAAAGAGGCTTTTGTTTACATCCAAATGTGGAGACCGTGTCCCCTTCCCTGAACCCAGGTGAGCCTTCGTAATTGCATCAGCCGATAGAACACAGCAAGAGTGATGCTATGTGCCTTCCAAGGCTGGATCATAAAAGGTGGTACTGCTTCTGCCTGGCTCTCTCTCTTGAGAAAGTTGCTCTTAGAACCCAACTGCTATGCTTAGACAAAGGCTAGATTATGTGGAGAAAGTACACGTAGGTATTCCAAACAACAGCTGCAACTAAGGCCCGAGACCACAACAAGCATCAAACACCAGACCTGTGAGCAATAAAGCCTTTGAGATAATCCTAACCAGAGCCACTTTCTTACTGCAACCTCGTGTGATACCCTGAGTGAAAGAAAATTGCCCCACTAAACCTAGTCAACCACCAGAACCATAAAAATCATCACAATTAACTGTTTTATCACACCAGGTTTGGAGTGATTTGATACACAGCAATAGATAACCAGAACACAAGTTCTCAGTGTCCCACGTAAAAATAACCAGTTAGACCTTGAGCATGGCATGGGGGCAGGAAGAGGAAGATGCCAAGAGAGCAGTCCTCCCACCCCGACATCCTGCAGAAAAAGAAGGGAGACAGTGACAGAAACATCTGGGGAACAAAGTGTGACCCTAGGCCCTTTTCACGACATCTGTGGGACGGATACACAATAGCAATCCATCAGAGTGGAGAAGCGATGACATTTCTCCAAATGTCTCACCCTCCTGACTCCCAAACACGCCAACATTTTAGTCACACTGTACCATGCTTTGGGCTTTACCAGCTATTAGGTTTTCTACAGCTCAAAGTCCCAATCACTCTACATATACTAGAAATTAGAAGAGTCCATTTCTTTGACTACTTGTTATGGACCCCTCAAGAAATAAAGATGAATTTAAAGAAAGATAATTTGAATTTTGAGGTTTAAATCCTGAGGATTAAGTTCTAGCTATATGATTCAGCCTCCAATAATCTGACTTCATGTGTCTTTATAGAATGTAAAATGTCCAATCAAAAACCAAGGTATCCAGGTAAAAGATTGTATATATATCAGAATATCCACAAACACTGCTGCTAAGGCCATAATCAATGCTCCGTTTTCCAATAGAGCTATAAATTCCTTTTTTTAAAATTCCAATAGAGCTATAAATTCCTTTTTTTTTAATTCCAACAGAGCTATAAATTCCTTTTTTTTAAACCAACAGACTCTCTTATTATTTTCACCCATGAATTCTACCGCTTGAAATATTTTGTTAATAGTCTATACATCAGACATGAAGTAATTATTAATGTCCTACTTTTCACTAAACAAAGATAAAAAATGGCAAATCAAAGATTTTATTAACTGAGTTTCTCCAATTCTGATCAAAGCAATATACACACACGTGTGCATGTGTATACATATGTTGTATGTGTATATATAAATAATTGTGTCGTTATTCTTGTTGTCACTAGCAACAAATTCAAACTCCACTCAGATAAAATTACATTTCCTTTCCATTGTTTTAAAAATCACTCATGCCCACCATCTTCTCCACCTGGGCCCACCATGTCCTCAGTGTCCCCTTGAGGAAACAGCACTAGATTGTTCTCTGGAAAGGACTTGGCCCTGGGCACAAGGTCACCAGTGCACATTACGCAATTTATGTTGTGACCCGAAATAAGGAGATTTGCTGAGCCAGAGTCTCCTTCTCGTATTTCGACTAGAAAAAGAGCAGATTTGCCAGAGAGAGACAAAGGAGATAAAAGGGAAGACAAACAGAGAGAGTTGCTGATCATCTTACAGCAAAGCCTCGTGCCTGGGCTCTGATGTAGGTTGATGCAAAAGTAATTGCAGTTTTTGCCATTCCATTCAATGGCAAAAACTGGAATTACTTTTGCACCAACCTAATAGTACTGCCCTTTTGCATTCTGGTTTTGCTAGATTCTGCACTGCCCAGACAGGGTTGTTCAGCTTCTCCTCAGTACCTGTGCATCTGCCTCCTTACAGCAAAGCTCCCACTACTGAAGACAAGTTGAGTAAAGCCTCTTATTAATCAAAAATCCTAGTCAGAACAACCCCCACATTAAACCACCGTGGTTTTCTGCTATACACTTAGCTGGATGGCTAAAAAGCCAAAATAAATAAATAAATAAATAAATAAATAAATAAATAAAACAAGAAAAAAAAAAGAAAAGAAAAACAGAAAAAAACAGGGGTTGGTGAAGATGCAGAGCAACTGGAACTCTCATAATGGCTGGTGAGAGTGTAAATTGGGACAATTAGAAAACTCTTTAGCTGTATCTAGCAAAGCTTTTCATACACTTACACAATGATTCAGTAATTCCACTGCTGGTCACATTGGTTCATACCTGCAATCCCATCACTTTGGGAGGCCAAGGCAGGCAGATCACTTGACTTCAGAAGTTCAAGCCCAGCCCGGGCAACACAGTGGGACCTCGTCTGTAAAATAATATAATAAAATAAATATAAATAAATAATAAATAAAATTTTAAAAATAAATGAAAATTAACTTCTGCGCTTTAGGGTAAGCAAAAAGCATGTAAAAGCTACCTCTTAACAAATGTTTAAATGTACAGTACAATATTATTAACCAAAACAATATAGACAGACATCTCCCTTAACAAAATTTTAAGTGTACAGTACAGTATAAACACAGTGTTGTACAGATCTCCAGAATGTTTTCATCTTGCATGAATGAAACTCTATAGTCATTGAACAGCAACTCCTCCTTTCTTCCCCCTCCAAGCTCCTAGAAACCATAATTCTACTCTGTTTCTATGAGTTGTACTACTTTAGAGATTTCATATTAAGTGGAATCATGCAATATTTGTCCTTCTGTGATTAGCTAATTTCACTTAGCAAAATGTCCTCAAGCTTCATCCATGTTATATGACAGGACCTCCTTCTTTTTTATAGCTAAATAATCTTCCATTTAGGTATATACCACATTTTTTTATTTATTCATCCATCAATTTGCATTTAGCTTGTTTCTACCTCTTAGCTTTTGTAAATGATGCTGCTATTAACATGGGATTGCAGATATCTCTTTGAAATCATGATTTCAATTATTTTGAATGAATACCCACAGTAGGATTGCTGAATCATATTGAATTCTGTTTTTAATTTTTTGTGGAACCTCCATACTATTTTCCACAGTGGCTGCACCATTTTACATTCTCATCAACAGTGTACAAGGGTTCTAATTTCTCCTCACCAGCCCTTATTGCTTTCTGTTTTTTTAATAATGCCCATCCTAATAGGTATGAGGTGATGCTTTATTGTGCTTTTGATTTGCATTTGCATATTGAGCATCTTTTCATATACCTCTTGGTAACTGATATGTCTACTTTGAAGAAATATCTATTCAAATCATTTGCCCATTTATTATCAGGCTACTTGGGGGTGTTTTGCTATTGAATTGTAAGAGTTTCTTACATATTTTGGACACTAAACACTTATCAAAAATATGACTTGCAAATATTTTCTTCCATTCCATAAATTGCCTTTTCACTTTGTTGATTGTTTCCTTCGCTGTACAGAAGATTTTTAATGTATTAGCATCTGTCTATTTTTGCTTTTGTTACCTGTATTTTTGATATAATAGCCAAGAAATCATTGCCAAGACCAATGTTATGAATCTTTTCCCTATGTTTTTTTCTAGGAGTTTTATAGTTTCAGGTCTTACATTTAAGTCTCTAATCCATTTTGAGCTGGTTTTTGTGTATGGTATAAGGTAAGAGTCTAATTTCATTCTTTTGCATGTGGATATTCAGTGTTCCCAGCATCATTTGTCAAACAGATTATCCTTTCCCCCATTGTGCAGTCTTGGCACCCTCGTTGAAGATGATTTGACTATATATACGTGGGTTTATCTCTGGGCTTTCTATTCTGTTCCGTTGGTCTATGTGCCTGTCTTTACATCCATGTCATACTGTTTTGATCATTGTAGCTTTGTAATATGTTTTGAAATCAAGAAGTGTGACACCACTAGCTTTTCTCTTTCTCAAGACTGTTTTGGGTACTTGGGGTCCTTTGTGGTTCCATATGAATTTTCAGGTTTTACTTTTGTAAAAAAATGCCATTGGGAGTTTGATGGAGATTGAATTACATTTGTAGAGTGCTTCAGGTAGTACAGACATTTTAACAATTTTAAATCTTGCAATACATGAATACAGAATGTCCTTCCATTTATTTGTGTCTTCTTTAATTTAACAGTGTTTTTTAGTTTTCAGTGTATAAGTCTTTTACCTCCTTGGGTACATTTTTTTCCCTAGATGTTTTATTCTTTTTCATGTTATTGTAAGCGGAATTGTTTTTTTTTTTTATTTCCTTTTCATATTACTCATTGTTAGTTATTATAAAAGTGCAACTAGTTTTCATATGTTGATTTTGTATTCTGCAATTTGGCTGAATTTGTTTACTAGTTGCAATAGGTTTTTTGTGGAATTAAGATTTTCTATATATAAGATAGTGTCATCCGCAAACAAATAATTGTACTTCTTCCTTTCCAATATAGATGCATTTTACTTTTTTTTTTTCTTGCCTAACTACTCTCATAGGACCTCCAATACCATGTTGAATAGAAATGGCAAGCATGGACATTTTTGTCTTGCTCCTGATCATAGAGGGAAAGCTTTCCGTTTTTAATCATTGTGTATGATATTAGCTTTAGGCTTTTTCTATATTGGCTTCTTTGTTTTTAAGTTATCTGTGACTTCCTTGCATTTTCCATTTGTGGACATCTGGAATTATCAAGAGTGGTAGAGTTTGATTCATGCTTAAACGCAGTTATACTCACAGGGCTCAATTCTAAGACCTTTCTAGTTTTCCAGCTTGGGCGTTTTCTCAGAAAATATTGATATGAAAGAGAAGAATTTCAATCCCTTTATTCTCTCTTAAAAATTTCTTGAAAAATACATTTAAGAGTGCCACATTATTTTATGGCCCTATCTTACCACAAATACAGAACAGGACATATTAATTGAGATTCCACCTAAATTGGCGTAAGTTTGTCATGGCACTATTTGCTTCCTGGGAGCTAGTATATTTGTTATGCAACTCAAAAGACTGTACTAATTGTTGACCTAACAATAGTGCAGCTGCAAGCTGAAAAAACACCAGGTCCCCACAGGACAGCTTAAAAAATACAAAAGTACATCACTTGCAGCAGGCAAAGTAACTAAATTCAGCCCCACAGGCAAAATCAAGCATTTGACCCATTTTTTTCTTTATGACTGGACTGTCTGCAGGTTTAATGAACAAATGTGATTAATATGGTTCCTGAAAATAATGACACTACCAAATATAAAAAAGGAAACTGGTTGATTAATTCTACGGCAAGGACCCATCTTTGTCTGCACACCCATGGCTTGGGATCTGCATTACCTAAAAATGTACTGTTCAGTACAACATGTGGCTACTAAGCCTTGAAATATGGCTAGTGTGTCAGAGAAAATGAGTTTTTAGTTTTATTTCACTTTAATTTATTTAAATTAACATTTAAAAATATGATTAACTCAATTGTTGGAAAAAATCTTAAGTATATTTCAAACAACCTGGTATGAAATCCACTTTTCAATCATAAATTTTACAAATGCAAACTACAGATTATATACTTCTGATATAAATTTAGGGCCCAAATTGAAATGTACTCTAAGTGGAAAATTCACTATTTCAAAACTTTTGTACTATAAAAAAATGTAAAATATTAGTAATTATTAATGTCTATTATATTTTGAAATAATACTTGGGACTTAAGTTAAATAAAATATATTGTTCTGATTAATTTCATCTATTTCTTTGTACTTTTTAGTGTGGATTCTAGAAAATTTTAAATTACATATGTGGCTCACTTTTTATTTCTACTGGAGAGCCTTGACCTAGAGAATTGCCTTAATTCTTCAATCCACTTATGGAATGAGAATCTAGTGAATGAATGAAAGATTCCATGTACTGTTTTTATTAACCCTATGTTGTCTAAACAGTTATCAATTACATTATTGCCTCTTTTATTCCAACTTTTATCTATGCCTGACATGCTCAAGTGCTGTATTCATTATTGAGAGTATAGAATAAAAATTCCAGCACCAGCCTTCCAGGATCTTAGAATCTAGTGAAGCAGTGACCAAGTAAACAAAAAAAGTAAAACAGTGTAAGTTAGGAAAAGATATGCATGGGGGACGTGGAAATGCAAAGAATATCATTTAACTTGGCCAGCAGGAGAGGTGGGGAATATCTGGAGGCAGGGACAGTTGAACAATGAATTGTTCATGCTGTGTGTTTAATGCTTCCTTTTTGGTTGATAGTCTACGCACAGAGCCCAGGTTGCATAGACTATTTTGATTGATAGTCTATGCACAGAGCCCATGTTGATTACTCCTCTCTGAATGGATTTACATCTCCTTGGGCTTAGAGATTTTTAAAATATAATAAAGAGAGAAAATGGACGCTTGCATTCATGCAGCCTAAAGTTTTAAAAAAAAAAATTGTATTGCTACATAATCAATGTACATATTTTGGGGGTAGAATTTCATTTCAGGTTTGTTGTCTCAAAAACTCAATAAGTCCTCTGCCCTTAGGGAAGCACTTCTCCCCAGCATTCAGGATCCCTGTTTTAGGGATAAGCAGATCACCTAGGTGGGAGTTTGGCAGGACTTGGAGAAGAGCCCTGAGTCTTTGGTTTGTTGATTAGTGTTTGTTCATCTCTGCTCAGCTGCCTCTGGTCAAAGTTACAAAGCAGTGGCTCTTTCTTCTTCTTTACCCTCTTAGCTCCAGACTGATTCTCTTGATAAGGAAGTTGGAGATAAAAAAAATGATGTCCCTTAAACTCCTCTTTTTTTTTTCTCATTAAAGGATACTTTTTTTTTTCCAGAAAAATTTCCACCGTACTCTTGACCTAGAGTGCTATATTGGCCTTATCAGCTATTGACATCCTTTTTCAACTTCATCCAAATTTCATTTTATTTGACTTTTTTAAAAGACAAACCTTTGACCAATTAAACATTTTAATTGAGCAAAGAACAATTCATAAATCAGGCAGCCCCTGAACCAGAATAGATTCAGAGATACTCCAATGTAGCCATGTGGTAGAAGAGTTATGGACAGAAAAGGGAAAGTGACATACAGAAAACAGAAGTGAGGTACAGAAACAGTTGGACTGGTTAAAGCTCAGCGTTAGCCTTATTTGAGCATAACTGCCTGCTTGTGATTGGCTAAAAGTCAGTGATTGGCACAAGAATAGGTTACAGTCTGTTTACACATCCAGTTAGGTTACAGTTCACTATGTGAAAGTTTACCAAGAAACCTTGAGACTGAACTTAAAATACGTAAGAAGGGGCTGGGCGCAGTGGCTCACGTCTGTAATCCCAGCACTTTGGGAGGCTGAGGCAGGCAGATCACGAGGTCGGGAGATCGAGACCATCCTGGCTAACACGGTGAATCCCCATCTCTACTAAAAATACAAAGTATTACCCGGGTGTGGTGGGAGGTGCCTGTAGTCCCAGCTATTTGGGAGGCTGAGGCAGGAGAATGGCGTGAACCCGGGAGGCGGAGCTTGCAGTGTGCGGAGATCGCGCCACTGCACTCCAGCCTGGGCCACACAGCAAGACTCTGTCTCAAAAAAAAAAAAGAAAAAGAAAAGGAAAAAAAAAGAAAAAAAAAATATATATATATACATATATTGTGTGTGTGTGTGTGTGTGTGTGTGTGTGTGTAAGAAGGCAGCTTTAGGCTGACCTTAACCATTTATAATCAGAATCCGTGGTTGCCGGCGTTCCACACCCTCACCTCACACCCCAAATGCCTCTTCCCTTCCTCACTCTCTTTGACTTTGCTTTCTTCTTCATTGAGAAATTACAGTGGCGAGAAGAGAACTTCCACAGACTCCCACCACAGAGCCACCAAATGGCCATCATGCCTTACCCAATAGTTCTGCTTTCTTTTGTTTCTGGAGATTAGATGTGTTTTTAACAAATCAGTACTTTAGCCTCTTCCCAGACAACACCAGGACCTTAGAACACTAATTTCATTTACTGCTTCCCCTTTTCTGTGCTACTGTTGTATATTTTAATCCTATATATACTCTTAAGTTGTAATCATGTAAAATATATATTCGGTCTTTGTTCCCACTTCCTGTCATACAAAGCCTAAAATTCATGGAATCTCCAAAGTGATGTTATTTCTTGTGCTAATGAGTTGACTGATGGCTGGCAACCTCTAAGTAGCTTCAGATGGGGCCTGGTCACAGGAAAGACCAAGGCAACATTAGAGGATTGGGACTTTAGCTCATGCCCCATCTTCTCGGGAGGGGAGGAGGCTGAAGGTTGATTATCAATAGCCAATGATTTAATCAACCATGCCTATGTAATGGAGCTTCCCTAAAACACCAAAAGGACAGGGTTCTGGGGGCTTCCAGATAGCTAAATACATGGAGGTTCCTGGAAGGTGGCCCATATAAGGGGGCATGGAAGCCCCACATCCTTTCCCACATAACCTTACCCTATGCATCTCTTCATCTGTATTTTTTGTAATATCTTTTATAGTAACCCAGTAAACGTAAGTCAAGTGTTTACCTGAGTTTTGGGAGCTTCCCTGGCAAATTAGTTGAACCCAAGAAGGGAGTTGTGAGAAACCCTATTTATAGGTGATCGGTCAGAAGCCAGTGGGGCTTTCGATTGGCATAGAAGTGGGGGCAACTCATGGGACTGAGACCTTAACATGTGGGATCCGATGTTCTCTCCAGAAAGACAGCATCAGAATTGAATTGGAGGACACCAGCTGGTGTCCACTGCAAAACTGATTGCTTGGTTAGTGTGCAGAGAAAACTCCCACACATTTGGTTACAGAAGTCTTCTGTGCTGACTACTGAGTGAGGGAATAGAAAAAATACCTTGGTTTTTTCCCTATATCATCAGATAGATCATACAAGATATTATTACTGTTTTATGCCATTAATACTCATTTAGAAATATTTTCATAGTTTTTGTTTTTTTTTTACTCTTCATCTCTCCCTGCATCTCCAAGCTTCCACCAGACACAATCTTCCTACTGCCTGATAAATACCCTTGGGTATTCCCTTTAGCCAAGTCCATCAGTGACAAATTTTGTTTGTCAGAAAAGATATTTACCTTTATTGTTGAAAGATACTTCATGGGATTCTATTTTAGAACTTTGATGCCAGGCTCACACTTGTAATCCCAACACTTTGGGAGGCCAAGGCAGGTGGATCACTTGAGGTCAGGAGTTTGAGACCAGCCTGGCCAACATGGTGAAACCCCATCTCTACTAAAAATACAAAAATGTGTCTGGACATGGCGGTGCGTGCCTGTAATCCCAGCCACTCACAAGGCTGAGGCAGGAGAATCACTTGAGCCCAGGAAGCAGAGGTTGCAGTGAGTCAAGATTGCGCCACTACATTCCAGCCTGGGTGACAGAGCAAGACTCCATCTCACAAAAAAAAAAAAAAAAAGCACACATTGAAGATACGATTTCTTTCTGTCTTCTAGCTTCCACTGTTTCTACTGAGATGTTGGGGACAGTCTAATTGATTCTCCTGAAAGGTAATCCTTTTTCCTCCAATTGATTCTCCTGAAAGGTAATCCTTTTTCCTCCAGCTGGTTTTAGATATTCTTTTTGTGGTTTTTTCAACAACTTTCCAATAATGAAAGTAAGTGCATGCTTCATTTTTTTTTCATCTTGCTTATGGTCTGTGGGGTTTCTTGAATTTTTGGTATCATAATTTTTATGATTTTGAAAAACTCTCAGTCAGTATATCTTCAAATATACACCCATCCTTTCTCTTCTTCGCTCCCCTTTTTAGACCTCAATTACACACACTCCCTTCATGTCTGACCCTGTATTCTGCACTTCTTTTTGTGTCCTTGTGCTTCTTTCTATTTCCTTCTGACTACTTTCCATTTTACTCATTCTCTCTTCAGTTCTATCTAGTATGCTATTAAACTCATCCATTAAACTTTTATTTTTTTTTGTTCTAAAATTCCCATCTGGTTATTTTTCAGTTCTCTATTTAAAGTTTTAATCCTGACTCTTGAAAACTTGAACATCATTTAAAAGTCAATCTGATAACTTGATTATCTGAACTCCTTTTATAAAATTATTAATAATATTGTTAGAAACAAAAATAACTTTCTGAAAATTTGTATTAGAACACATAGGACCTTGTTATACACTTTTAACAAACCTTGAAATTATCAGCAAACTTTATCTAAATAGATATGATTAGAAAAAAAGACAGGCTATAATACATATGAACATTTTGAAACATTCCCACTTTTATTCAAATAAATAAGCATCTATATTGTGAAGTAATGCACCAACTAGAAGAAAAACCTTTATTGGATATCAAAGACATTGCCAGTAACTCAGAAATTAGATTATCCATTGATGCTTTATTCCTAATCTGTGCCAAAATACTACACAGTAGGAGACCATAAAACTGTGGCACAATTGAGAATACGGTTTTTGTCTAAACTCTAAATTATAAGACACTTAGCATTTTAAGTCACCCTTTGTTTAGAAACACATATTGCAATGTATATAAATTCTAGTCACCACAGAAGAGATAATGGCATAATCATGATTATATTTTCTGAGATATTTAACATTTATCATGCCACAGTGTTTTGTTAATAATGTTAGATTCCAATACTTTCCCAAAATTTATTTCAGTTGCCAAAATTCAAATCTGTTTTTAAAATATTCCGTTCACAAATACTGAAACCTTAGAATTCTATTTGTAAACACCTAAGAATATGATTTTCAACTACATAACATGCTTTGTTTATTAAGTATAATCATGTATTTATCATCATAAATTAATAATATAAAAAGGTGCCTGAAGGTCTTCTTTACTAAATTCAACATCATATAATTAGTCAAGACGAATTACTAAATTTTGCCCAAATGAGTGAAAAAAAAAAAAAACAGCACTTTTCCAGCAAGTTTCAAAACTTAGAAAACACAATATTCTCAAGCACAGAGAACTGAACTTTCTTTCTTTGGAGTCATTATAATTTGATGAACCAATGTTAACAGAGTTCTTAATAGCAGACAAGCTCAAACAAACATTTTGGCTTCCCTTGAATATAAACCACTAAACCCTGGCCAAACTAATACACAAGTGAAAATAATAGACTTACTCTGTTTCAGTGGTTTGTAATACGTGTGCATTTTGAAAATGAAGAGTCAAGCTCTGTGCTGGACAAATCTAGTTTGGTGTAATAAAATTAAATATATAAAGATTGCTTCTGATCACATTCTTGTATTTTCAGTTGATAAAAAATTGTATACATTTATTTTGTACAACATGCTGTTTTAAAATATGTATACATTGCAGCATGACTAAATCCAGTCCCGCTTTCTGACTGCTAGAACTGATCAACTATTTGTACTTCTATCTTCAGCCTATCCTTCATTTTGCTCATGGTTTATAAAATCTAAGAGCAAAGACAAAAGACAAACAAACATAAACCAACCCGGTACTCTCATTAGCTCCATTTTACAGATGTGGATCAACTGGTATAGTTGCTCATCATAACCCAGCTATGAAGTGACAGGGTGAGGACTAAAGTCCAGGTGTGCTTAATACCAAAAATGCACACTTTCCACTGAGTGGTCCTCAGATTACATGCATCAGAATCACCTGGGGTGCTTATCTTAAATGCACACAGAGAGGGAGAGAAAGGCAGACAGACACAGGCTTGTGTGAAATGTCCCAGGTCTTACCAGACAAGGTTGAAAGAAAGAACTTACAGTGAAGGAAGTAGAAGGGAATGTTATCCTGCGTGTGAGAAAAAAAATGCCTGAAATAAATGAAAGCATGAGCAGGGAAAACACACATACACACACACACACACTCACACATCTTACCACAGGTATGGCTCCAATGAGGGGATCAAAGAAGTAGTAGGGAGAAAGTGTGTGGCCCCTGTGGTGATAGAATTAGCCCAGAAGAGTCTAGCAGCTGTGTCTATGGTGGAGAAGGTTTAGGAAGAGGGGGCTTGCATTTTGCATTGATGTGTATAAAAGTTCATAACTTGAGTGGAACCTAACAGGGAGGGGGTTTGGCATTGATGTTGCCCACTTTTATTTATAGCTGCTTTTGCCCTTACATTTGTAAAGTATCTCTAACATGAATGGAAAATTGTGCTCTCATCAAATATTCAGATTACTGTAAAATCACCATACAACTGGTTAATCTATTATAAGAAATAGACTGTGCTTAAATATATATGTAAATATACATAAATGCATACATATACACATATATGCATATGTATGTAAATATGCATATATAATATTACCCATCGTTAATCTGGACATAATTATTCGTGTTCATTTTGTAGGCATTTTGTGAGTGAGACTTTAACATGTGCTTACTGATTAAATGGGAAAAAAAAACTCACAGTTGCCTACCTAAATGCAGAATTTTCATAGGGGAAAGAATTCATCACACTGTGATCCTAAGCAGAAAATCAGATAATAAGAGAATTAGAAGAGAGAATGGTGACTGTCAGGGGCTGGGGTGTCGGGGAAATGGGAAGATATTGGTCAAAGAGTAAATACAAACTTTTACCTATAAGATGAATAAGTTCTAGGGATCTAATGCACAGCATGATAACTATAGTTAATAATAATTAAAATTGCTAAGAGAGTTAAATGTTCTCATCACACAAAAAAAGGTAACTGCATCAGGTGATGAATATGTTAATTAGCTTGATTATAGTAATCATTACACAAGGTATACATACAGCAAAACACCATGTTGTATACCTTATATTTATACAATATTTATTTGTTAATCATACTTCAGTAAAGCTGGCAAATAAATTAAATTAAAAGTTATTTAATTCTTCCTATCCATGAGCATGGAATGTTCTTCCACTTGTTTGTGTCCTCTTTTATTTCACTGAGCAGTGGTTGGTACTTCTCCTTGAAGAGGTTCTTTACATCCCGTGTAAGTTGGGTTCCTAGGTATTTTATTCTCTTTGAAGCAATTGTGAATGGAAGTTCATTCATGATTTGGCTCTCTGTTTGTTACTAGTGTATAAGAATGCTTGTGATTTTTGCACATTGATTTTGTATCCTGAGACTTTGCTGAGGTTGCTTATCAGCTTAAGGAGATTTTGTGCTGAGATGATGGGGTTTTCTAAATATACAATCATGTCATCTGCAAACAGGGACAATTTGACTTCTTCTTTTCCTAACTGAATACCCTTGATTTCTTTCTCTTGCCTGATTGCCCTAGCCAAAACTTCCAACACTATGTTGAATAGGAGTGGTGAGAGAGGGCATCCCTGTCTTGTGCCAGTTTTCAAAGGGAATGCTTCCAGTTTTTGCCTATTCAGTATGATATTGGCTGTGGGTTTGTCATAAATAGCTCTTATTATTTTGAGATACGTTCCATCAATACCAAATTTATTGAGAGTTTTTAGCATGAAGGGCTGTTGAATTTTGTCAAAGGCCTTTTCTGCATCTACTGAGATAATTATGTGGTTTTTGTCTTTAGTTCTGTTTATATGCTGGATTTCCATGCTCATGGATAGGAAGAATCAATATCGTGAAAATGGCCATACTGCCCAAGGTAATTTATAGATTCAATGCCATCCTCATTAAGCTACCAATGACTTTCTTCACAGAATTGGAAAAAACTGCTTTAAAGTTCATATGGAACCAAAAAAGACCCTGCATTGCCAAGACAATCCTAAGTCAAAAGAACAAAGCTGGAGGCATCACGCTACCTGACTTCAAACTGTACTACAAGGCTACAGTAACCAAAACAGCATGGTACTGGTACCAAAACAGAGATATAGACCAATGGAACAGAGCAGAGCCCTCAGAAATAATACCACACATCTACAGCCATCTGATCTTTGACAAACCTGAGAAAAACAACAAATGGGGAAAGGATTCCCTATTTAATAAATGGTGCTGGGAAAATTGGCTAGCCATAAGTAGAAAGCTGAAACTGGATCCTTTCCTTACTCCTTATACGAAAATTAATTCAAGATGGATTAGAGACTTAAATGTTAGACCTAAAACCATAAAAACCCTAGAAGAAAACCTAGGTAATACCATCCAGGACATAGGCATGGGCAAGGACTTCATGTCTAAAACACCAAAAGCAACGGCAACAAAACCCATAATTGACAAATGGGATCTAATTAAACTAAAGAGCTTCTGCACAGCAAAAGAAACTACCATCAGAGTGAACAGGCAACCTACAGAATGGGAGAAAATTTTTGCAATCTACTCATCTGACAAGGGGTAATATCCAGAACCTACAAAGAACTCAAATAAATTTATGAGAAAAAAACAAACAACCCCATCAAAAAGTGGGCAAAGGATATGAATAGACATTTCTCAAAAGAAGACATGCATACGGCCAACAGGCACATGAAAAAATGCTCGTCATCACTGGCCAGAGAAATGCAAATCAAAACCACAATGAGATACCATCTCAGACCAGTTAACATGGCAATCATTACAAAGTCAGGAAACAACAGGTGCTGGAGAGGATGTGGAGAAATAGGAACACTTTTACACTGTTGGTCGAATTGTAAACTGGTTCAACCATTGTGGAAAACAGTATGGTGATTCCTGAAGGATCTAGAACTAGAAATACCATAGGACCCAGCCATCCCATTACTGGGTATACACCCAAAGGATTATAAATCATGCTGCTATAAAGATACATGCACACGTATGTTCATTGCGGCACTATTCACAATAGCAAAGACTTGGAATCAACCCAAATGTCCATCAGTGACAGACTGGATTAAGAAAATGTGGCACATATACACCATGGAATACTATGCAGCCATAAAAAAGGATGAGTTTGTGTCCCTTAAAGGGACATGGATGCAGCTGGAAACCATCATTCTCAGCAAACTATCACAAGAACAGAAAACGAAACACCACATGTTCTCACTCATAGGTGGGAATTGAACAATGAGATCACTTGGACTCTGGAAGGGCAACATCACACACCAGGGCCTATTATGGGGAAGGGGGAGGGGGGAGAGATGGCATTGGGAGTTATACCTGATGTAAATGACGAGTTGATGGGTGCTGACAAGTTGATGGGTGCAGCACACCAACATGGCACAAGTACACATATGTAACAAACCTGCACGTTGTGCACATGTACCCTAGAACTTAAAGTATAATTTTAAAAAAGTTATTTAAAAGAAATTTTATTTTATATATAACATACACAGCTTACCAGTAAAGAAAAACTTCTACAGAGCGAAATTAGAAAAGAAAGAGAGAGAAAAAAATAATTTTAGATGAGTTCTAACAGAGCAATTAAGCCTGGTAATGACTGAGGCTATCAAATACCAAACTACTTGCAGGAGGGGTATTTAAGCATAAGAGGACAAGGTTTTAAAAAAAAAAAAAAAAAAAAAAAGGTTGAGACAGGAAATAAAGACACAGACTCTGCCAAGGTTGGCTGATAATCGGCCACTCCCCAGTGGGGAGGAACTGTAAGTCTCTCTTAACAATTAACAGTAAAGATGGGGGGCAGATTTTATATATGCATATATGTTAGACAGAGTCTGACTCTATCACCCAGACTGACGTGCAATGGCGCAATCACAGCTCACTGTAGCCTCAACCTCCCCGGGCTCAGGCGATTCTTCCACCTCAGCCTCCAGAGTAGCTGGGACTACAGACACATGCCACCACACCCAGCAAATTTTTGTAATTTGTGTAGAGTTGGGGTTCCGCCATGTTGCCCAAGCTGGTCTCAAACTCCTGGGCTCGAGCCATCCGCCAGCCTCTGCATCCTAAAGTGCTGGGATTACAAGTATGAGCCACTATGCCCAGGTGATTTTATCTTTTTCTTATTTTTTTATTGTGGCAGGAACACATTACATAAAATTTACCACATTAACCATTTCTAACAGTACAGTTTAGTAGCATTAGTCACATCATTGTGTAGCCCATATCCACAACTTTTTCATCTTGCAAAACTGAAATTCTATACTTAAACAATTCCCTATTGTCCCTGGCAACCACCTCCCTCCAGCCCCTGGCAACCACCAATCTTTCTGTTTCTATCAATTTGACTGCTCTAGGTAACTTGTATAAGTGGAATAATATGGTATGTGTCTTTTTGTGACTGGCCTATCTCACTGATCACAATGTCCTCAAGGTTCATCTATGTTGTAGCATGTGTCAAAATTTTCTTCCTTTTTAAGGCTGAAATATTTCATTGTAAGCATATGTCACTGCATTGTGTTTATCTTCATCCATTGATGGACACTTGGGTGGCTTCCACTTTTTCTTCCTCATAATTTTTCTTCCTCATAATTTTGGTTGTGGTTACTTCACCTTGGTCCAATTTGTCATGAAGGTTATAGCTGAATACAGCCCACGGTCTGGAAATATAGTGCTTATGTCTTGTATAAGCTCTCATACAGCTTTATCTTCCCATCTATTTTCAAATATGGGTGGGCTTCATGTCACATAAACAGAAGGAACCTAAAATAGTTGATGGCACAACCTTGGTTTAGAGTTACACACTTCAATTGTCAGACCCTCTTAACGTGAAGTGGCAATAGTAGTGGCATTTATCAATCAGCTATTACTACATAAAATTAACCAAAAAATCTCACTGGAATGTTATAAAGTGAAAGTTGGTAGTCATAGTGGTAGTGTTATAAAAAGTCAGCTATTACTGCCCAAAACAAACAGAAAATTTCAGAGGCCTGCAACAACAATAATCACTTATTTCCTGTTCATGCATCTGCAGGTTGGCTTGGGTTCAGACTGTTTAGGTTGGGCTTAACTGGGCTTCGCTTCAGGCTGAAGTTAGTTTCAGGTCTACTTCATGTTTCTCATCTTCCTGGGACCAACAGACTATGGGTAATGACTCTAGGGATGTTCTTCTCATAGCTTTGGCAGAAGTTCAAAAAGAAGGGCAACAGCCCCAGCACATCATAGGCCTCCCACCAGCTAACACCCAATTGAACTCAGCAAGTCAAATGGCCAAGTCCAAAGTCAAGACATCTGGCTATCTACTCTGCCCACCATAACCCCATGGCAAGGATGGGATGTAAAATATTACTACAATGGAGTGAAGAATTGGGACACAGAGACTTTGTGATAATCTAAATAATTATGACTAATAGAAGCAGGAGGAAGAGACAAATGTCAGATAATTATTTATTCTACCTTCACCTTCAGAAGTTATTTTGTAACATGAAGTCTCACATTATCCTATTTTACCCTATAAGTTTCCTCAAAATGTTCAGTCTGTGTCTCACATGTACATTACTAACAGGTCTATTATTACACTTGGCACTGTCTTTTTTAAAAGTCACATCCCAAATCTGAAAGAATGTAAGGATGTAAATACCAGGAGAGTAAACATGTAGACCACTTCGTGCATTTCACAATCCGCCCCATGTCCCAGGAGAGGAGAAATCTCAGTGTGCACATATTATTGTTCCTCTTATTGAAATGCACAAAAGAGACTAGAAGAGTATTTAGATTTGAACTGTCTTCTGGCTGATTGTCCAAGTTAGAGGTTACTGAAGTCTAAGATACATCAGGATATTCCAACACAGGATATTCGCATCAAGAGATTAGAGGAGGGGCACTGTGGTTCACACCTATAATCCCAGCACTTTGGGAGGCCAAGGCAGGAAGATCACTTAAGCCCAGGAGTTTAAGACCAGTCTGGACAACATAGCAAGACCTCATCTCTACAAAAAACAAAAAGTAAATTAGCTGGGCATGGTGGTGTGCACGTGCGATCCCAGCTACTTAGGAGGCTGAGGCAGGAGGATCTCTTGAGCCCAGGAGGTCAAAGCTGAAGTGAGCTGTGATTGCACACTGCACTCCAGCCTGGGTGACAGAACAAGACTATCTTGAAAAAACAAAAAGCAGAGAAAAACTGGGGACAAAAGAAGAACATACACCTCACAGTGAAATCCAAATGAATCCTTGGCATTTCCAGAGAACTCTGTGGTTTACTTCTGTGCTCCCTTTCCTCCATCAGGGAGGAAAACTTTCCTAGCAAACAGACTCACAGACAGAGACATACACCCTTCAGGCTAACACCAGGAAAACTGCAAAGACAAGACTTTGTTGACACCAGAGGCTGTGATGTAGTGAGCCAAAATCACTGCCTGCTGGGCTGAGACAACAAGGCAGTGTTAAGGGGCTCTATTTAGACAAGGACTTGAGCCCACCAAGAGCAAGAAAAACCTACCACTGTCAGCCAGCCCAGTGGATGCACCCGATTTCCCAAACAACAGTATCCCCCAATGCAGCCCAACAGAAATGTTGATTTAAATTATTCGTGCTAATGCAAGTGCGGGATAAGGCGATGTGATTCTTGGCTTGTTGACAGCAAGCTATGAATGATGTGGTAATGGTATATATATATCCTAGCCTGGATGCCCGAGAAGAAAGGCAGGACTGTGAAATCACAGCAGGATCCTGCCATTTGCTGCCCTGCTGAGTGCGACAGACACACACAGGGCTGTGTCCAGGTCTGTCAGAAGAGGTAGCCAGGCAAGCCCCAGGAGTCCAGAAAAATCCACAAGCTCCTCCCAAAAGATTGTGTGGAGAACACCGGCAGGAAAAAAAAAAAAAAAAAAAAATGTCAACTCTTCATATTTTAATTACAAGTGATAAAAAAAAATCACTAGCTACATAAATCAAATTATTTTTGTCAGGCCCAGGGAAGAGTTTAAGAAATGGCCATAATATGCATGTCCTGACTTTGCCATTAACTTCTTGTGTGACCTGGCTTCAGAGTCCCTGTCTTTACAATACAATGGGTGATTCTGAGAAACAAAATAACTTACTTTCATGAAGCCAAAAAGAAAAAAAATTGTACTTTGAGTTTTAGAAAAAATAATGGCTCCAAAATTATGGTCCTTAATCTCAAAAATGGTTATAATAAGAGTATACTTTGAAAAAAAAATAGTTTGGAAACTACGGTACAACTGCCCCCTCCAAATGGCCATCATTTCTATCATGACATCTGAAGTAGTTTACTATAGATAAGGGAATTAATTTTGGATGGAAGACACTATCTTTAAAATCACATCTACTTGGCATATGACAGCATAAATGACATTTTTCTCTTTTTTTCCATCACATGATCCTCTGGCCATAGATCCTCTCCTCAGTGTCACCAAATTATAACATTTGAAGCAATGGAATTATGCAACCAAGGTCTTGATTTCTATTTAAGAAATATAGTCTGATACTAAACCCACTCATAGTCACAACATGAACTTTTAGGCAGCTCAAAATAACACAAGGAGATGTGTCACTCCATCCTAACTCACGTGACGAGAACATCTCGGTAAGACATCCTCTGCTGCATCCCAGCACCCTCCCACTGAGCCAGCACAATGGTGGAACGCGTCTGGTGAACACAGAGAAATCAATGTTGCTCATTCCATTGGTCACATTAGACATCTTCCATGTGGTTCTGCTGTGGGATGGGTTTAGTGGGCATCCCACATGCAGCCTTATGTTTTGGAGGCAGACCCCTGGCCTTCCTATTCTTGGACTTGGTCTGGTGAGGCAAGGAAAATGGCTTTGTCATACAACACAGGAATAACTCACATTCTGTTTTTAAGTTTGACATCCAATCCTCAGCACTTTTTTATTAAGTATGCTTCTTTCCATTCCTTCTGAAACCTTGCAGCTGGTCTCAACCCCAACAGTAATTCAGTAGGTGCAAGACTTGGTAAAGAAATGATCCCTTAAACTTGACTTTTAGAGAAGGGAGAAAAAACATCATGCTGATTTGTAGAGATTTCTTAAACTCTTTAAATGCCATGAAAACCCTCCCTTCCGTTTCCCACACCAAGGGTCCCAGAAAATCTATACAAGAAACATGGCAAAAGCACAGGCTATAGCCCTGGTGTTTTCTTAAAGTGTACATTTAGTCTAGGCATTAGTTGGGGAAAAAAAACTGTATGAAACTGAATCAGATTTTATAGCAAGGTGGTAAAGAGCAAATCCCTTGGGACTGAATTAACTCTGGCAAATTACAGAAGAATAAAAAAAATCAGGTGAGTTGTTTTAAATTTATACCCAAGCAAACAAATTAAGTTTGCTGTGATTCCAGACCACTTTTTGCCTGAGGGGAAGAAGTAGCTCATTTTGACAGCCCAGGATGTAACAACTGCTGGTCTTTATGCTCTCGATAATTCCTTGAGGTTGCTTTGTTTTTGTTTTTGTTTTTGTTTTTTTAAACTCTAAAAATGTTTGAAATTGAACTACACCCTCATTAGCTGGAAAGCTTAAATTGGTAGCAAGGGCCGACTTCTCTCCTAGAAACATTTTTTTATTCTAGCATCTGACCCGGACTCCTCCCCGCACTGCCAGCCTCATTGGATCCCATAAAGACAGACACCCACAGCTGAATTTGAGTCCAGACACCATATTTTGGGGAATGACTAAAAATACCAGCCCACCTATTTTTAGCATAGAGAATAAACATTATCTGTGTGTTTCTTTGGTTCCCAGGAGATTGTTTTTAGTCACAGAATTGAATACCCCTCCTTCCCGCCATGGATTATTTTTAAAATGTGGGCTCAGAAATAGCCCACATACAGAACAGTGAAGGCCTGACTGCCCTCAAAACTAGAAATGTACTGTCCAGAATCAAAGGTGATGCATTAAATATGCCATCAACAGAAGTTAGAGGCCCAGAGAACCAATACGTTTTTATTGAGGACTTGCCACCCTCCAACATCGTGCTAAGATCAACACTTTTGGTTGTAAGAAGCAGTCACTCATAAGCTATCAAATGAACTGGGTGAGAAGTTGTGATGGGAATTACAGGTGAAGAGAGAATGAATTGATAAGATGGACTAGACTGGAAAGACTATTCAGAGAGTGGGGAAGAGCCTTAATTAATTTAGCCAAATGGGGAAATTCAGAAGTTGAAGTTAATTTCTATTTCATTTCTATTGCGATTGCTCTTTAAACTGTTGGGTCACCCCATGTCAAAGATGGCAGTGATATTGGTGATAAAGCATTTATTCCCAGCATAGTCCTTAGAGGGGTCCCTGTCACAGGTCTCAAGTTTGAGAGAGCTTCACTCTGGGCCTCATCCAGCCACAACCTTCCCTAAGGATGAGCTGTCCATGAGGCCAAGGGAATGTGCCATCTGTGAGCCCACGCTTACTTATCCTCTGCTATCAGTAGATTTCTGTCTTCCAAATGTATGCACTGAAGTCCTAACCCCAGTACCTCAGAACATGATCCTCCATAGAAATACGGTCTTTACAGATGTAATCAAGACAAGGTCATTAAGGTGGACCTTAACCCAGTATGACCAGTGTCCTTATAAGAAGGGAAGATGATGCCACAGACTCACACCCAGGGAGGATGCCATGTGAAAGTGAAGTCAGAGATCAGAGTGCTGTGTCTACAAGCCAAAAAACACCAAAGATCACTAGCAAATCACCAGAAGCCAGAAGAGAAGCCCAAGAAGGATTCTTCCTCACAACTATCAGAAGGAACCAACTTTTCTCACACCTCGATCCTGGACATTTAGCCTGCAGAACTGTGAGACGATAAATTTCTGTGGTGTAAGCCACCCAGTTTATGGTACTTTGTCCTAACAGCCTTAGCAAACTAATATAGCCTCCTTGTAGACCACACCTCACTACTAGGGCCATCCGATCCCTTGGGTCCCCTCTAGGAGCTGCTGAAGAATGTGTCTCCAGTTTATGCCCCTCTAAGCCCAAGGGGTGACCAAGGGACAGCTGTTCATGTGGCTTAGATGCACCAGCTTGCACATGAGAGAGGCCTCTGCTGGTACAGGAGGGAGGTGGAGGGAGAAAGAGAGGAACTCCAGGCCTGGACTGAGGTCAGTTCCTCCTCCAACAGAGAATCCAAGGATTGTAAGAATTCTAAATTTGAACCTTGCCTTTTAGGTAAGTAAAGATGATGGTGCATTTATCAAGATAGGAGGCTAAATCATGTTGTTTTTAATGATTTGTCAGCTTATCTTTTAACTTTTAAATAGTCTCATCTGGGGTACACAGGTATCCTTCTGTTCTCTGGTCTCAGTCTCATTAAGGTTTGGGGAGGGTGGGCCTATTTGTTTCAAACCAAGATGCCACAGCCCATGCTCACAACCTGAAATAAACCTCCACCCAGCATCATCCTCACATTTGGAAATGCAGCCATCACACATTCAAGGCTAAACAAACCCTGTGTCCACCTGCATAATGAAATTTTATTTGCTTTGTGAAAAAAAAACAAAGACATATTAAATACAAAAACCTAAAAATATAAATTCTTTAGCCAAAGTTTCCCACTAGAGCTGATTATTTTTTAAGAACTTGTACGTTCTAAAGGAAAAAAAAATAAAAGGCTTTGGAAAGGCCCAATTTTGGACAGCAAAGTCACCTGGGTCCACTTAGTTTCATTGAAGCTCAGTGTTTTAGAATTGCATGAATATCAGTCCAAGAACACTTACCCTTCATTTCAGTGGCCCACCCTCAGCTCACTTAGAGACCTGCCCGGCCAAGACAATTAGAAAACTACATTAGAGGATATCATATAAATGTATATTCACTGATATCATGGCTTGAGATCCTGAAGTTTGGAGAAGATTAAATACAAATCTACACACTTAATGGTGCCAATCAGTTCATAATTTCAGATGCCTGGAACCTGACTTCAGGAGATTTATGACTTCAAGCTTTTCCAAAAGGAAATTCTTAAGAAAAATGTGGATGTAAAGATGGTTAAGCCAAAGGCTAAATCAGGTTGTACAGTGACCCCCAAGGATATGCATTAAAGGAGAATTACACAGCGGCATTAACCTGGCGGCCACAGTAATGGTCTTTTTGCAGGTCACATGTTTAAACAACATCCAGAAACAGGGTTTGTTAAGATGGCAGAGCGGCAGTAACTGAGAATGTTCTGGATACAAAACAGGGAAAACGCAGCTTTATAAAACTGTTTTGGGACTTCCCTGTGAGACCCCAATTAGCGTTTTGACAAGAGGCCTGGCTCCACTGACATGCACATAAAATAATCAAGTTCAAGACAAAATTATTTAAAAATAGTTGCTAAAATTATGTTAAAATTATGTTAAAATAACTTTTTCAATTTTTAATTAAAAAAAAAAAACTTATTTTCTGCCTTCTTGTTTGACCTACAAATAGTCTGTCCGAATGCCTTGGAAAGCAGGAAATAGTTAATAAAAAAAAAAAATCAAGCAGGCCAGTTCATAAAAGTGAGCAACAGACTCCAACACCTCATATTCTCACTGCTTTCCCTTATAAAATAATAGAAAAAGCATCATAAAATCAATATTAACTTGTTTAAGTACCTGTAAAAGAGCTCTCTGGTCATTTGCTCCAACTATAAAATTATCTCATCTTCTCAGTGAACTGCCAATCCTTTGAGAACTATCTACTATGGCTGTCTATTAGTTCTTAACGATATAGCTTTATAACTACTGGCATATCTTTCTTAAGGCTGGAGAGGAGTTTTTTAAAGCAAACATATCAGGTAGAGAAGTGGAAATCTTTCAAAGTTACCAAAAGGTACTCTATGCATTCATGCAAACACACAGTGAAACAGTAATAAAACTTTCACACCTCTTTCCCAAATAAAACACCACTAAGTGTTGTATAGCCAATGCAATCTCTAGAAACTAGCCACCCCAAATTTTCTTGCACTTTTCATGATAAACTAAAAATATTAAATCATAGGACCACTCACATGCAATTTCTATGTCAAAGAATAATGCATATACATTATTTCCTAGCTTTTCTGTTTTATTTTTCTTCGGAGAAATAACTCTCAATTCCTCTTGACTGGCTTATACTACTAAGATCTTTTTTCCTACTATGTAAAGTCCCTAGATTACTGTTCCCTATTTTTGCAGACACAAGTTAGAAATTTCCACCAGACCTCATGGCCAAGAATGGCTCTGCTTTTCTTAAGAATTAGTCCATTTCTTATATTATGAACATGGTAATTCTTTTTTTTTTTTTTTTTTTTTGAGACGGAGTCTCGCTCTGTCGCCCAGGCTGGAGTGCAGTGGCCAGATCTCAGCTCACTGCAAGCTCCGCCTCCCGGGTTCCCGCCATTCTCCTGCCTCAGCCTCCCGAGTAGCTGGGACCACAGGCGCCGCCACCTCGCCCGGCTAATTTTTTTGTGTTTTTAGTAGAGACGGGGTTTCGCCGTGTTAGCCAGGATGGTCTCGATCTCCTGACCTTGTGATCCGCCCGTCTCGGCCTCCCAAAGTGCTGGGATTACAGGCTTGAGCCACCACGCCCGGCCATGAACATGGTAATTCTTAATGACTAATGATGTTTCTCTCTTTGCCTTGGCCACCAGGCCACATGTTAGTTCCTCTTACCCCACTAGACAATTTTTATACCTTCATTTCTCCTCTTATTATCTTCAATCAATCATTTTATCTCCTAAGTTGCACAATTTTTTGCCTTAATATTTTTATAGAAAAATATAGTCACTTTATCTTAAAACTATCACATAAAATTATTTTAAATTCCGTCCCTTCCCATCAACTTAGAGCAGATGTTTCTAGGAAACCCTTCTACATAACGTGACTCAAGTGTTTCTAAAAATATACCTACCTTTACCTTAACTTCTTCACCCTTATGTTAAACCAGTACTTATAAGCACATATCCCCAAAGTGTAGCTAGATCTCTAGATTGTTAGGACTGGTTACATGCAGTGTATCTCCTTCTTCCGTGTTTCCATTTAGCTGCAGTGTTTATTTTATCTTTCCTGGGGCAGGTAAAGCTACTTGACATTGAAGAATGTGCCCACAAAACCATCCCTTGCTGGTTAACAGCTTTGTGATTCCTGGGCAGCTCACGTTGCCTAGAAGGCTGTTATATATGCCATAGATCTTGCTATCAATAGTCAGGACAAGACAGGTTATGCAGCGGTAACAAAAGAGTAAATCTCAGTGGTTTCATACAAAAAGATTATCACTCCACACAAAATACATTTCAAGTTCAAGCAACTTCCCAGGGCAACCATTCTCCATACAGTGCCTCAGTAATCCATGCTGCTTTGGTTTATGAGACAAAGGCATCACAACACAAACGTATATCCATGATCAGAAAGACAGAGGGAGAAACAGGAGAATTGCAGAGTCACTGGAAGCAATATACTTCTCTTATGCTTTTATTAGCCAGAACAAGTCACATGCCCCTCTCTAATTGCAATAGGACTGGGAAACAGACTCCTCTATGCCCAGGGAGGACAGGAGAGTCAGATGTTAGCAAACCCTACTAACATCTGGCTCTCCTGTAGTTTTTTTTAACTACTTAAAAAAAAAAGAAAAAAGAAAAAGAAAATTCAAGTTGCTAGCTTGTCACAAAGAACTAGAAATAAATTCAAGTTTTTACCAGATGAAATTATTTGAAGTGATTTAATCCAGTAATAAGAATATATTTACACTCTGGTGAGTTTATCCTTCTTCTCCAAAACCACTGCCAACTTCCCACTGACTCAACAAGAGTCCACTCTCTCATCTCCGCAAGCAAGGCCCTTCAAGCTCAGCTTCTCTTTCTAGCTTCATCTTCAAGTACTTACCCAATGAGCATTTTGCTCTAAACATATGAGACAGCTCATGGCTTGTACTAAACTGTACATTTTCCCAAAATATACTTTGAGTTTCCCATTTTAAAACTCTAAAAGTTTATTTAAAGCTTTCACAAAAAGCTTGCTCCCCATTTCAATTACCAACCACAAAACGTATCTATTTAACTTGTAGAAAACAACCAACTTCTTTTTTCTTTAGCTTACCACCACTAATATTTTAAATAATTGCTCAGAACTATTTCCTCCTCAGTATGAGGAGTTAAGATGCTAGGTGCTCTCCTCTAGAGTGAAAAATATAAAATACAAATTTAAAAAAAGCCGAACTGAACAATCTAGACTTTACTTTTTAATTTTCTACTCTAATTTTTAGCATTATAAAAATAACATATACTCGTTTCAAAAATTTAAACCATTGCAGAAATATTTAAAATTAATAGCTCATATTTGTAATTAGCCAGGTAGTGTGCTAAGTGCTTTATGTGAGTCATGTCATTAAATCCTTACAACAATCGTATAAGAAGTATTATTATTTGCATTTTATAGATGAAGAAACTGAAGCATAGGGGAGTTAAATATCTTTTTCACAAAGATAAAAAGTGGTAAAGCTTTTATCTGATCAAGCACCATGCCAGGAATGAAAAGTCTCTTAAAATATCACCCTCTTTAAAATCCTACTCCCAGTTAGAAATTTCAACTTGGGCTTTTAAAGATGGTAAATAAAATACAGCGAACTTTTTCCAATGAGAATATTGACCTATAAAAGAAAGAACTTGCAAGTCCCTGATTCATTCAACTCCTCACAGAAGCAGAGTTTTTGAGAAGCATTTCTTTTTAAGAAAAGCAGTTTAATTGGTTCATGGTTCTGCAGGGTGTACAGGAAGTGTGGTGCCAGCATCTGCTTCTGGTGAGGGCCTTAGGACACTTCCAATCATAGCGAAAGGCGAAGGGAGAACACATGGTGTCCCATGGTGAGAGTGAGAGCAAGAGAGCTAGGAAGGGCTGTCTCAGACTTTTAAACAACCAGATCTCTCATGAACTAACTGATAACTCTCTCATAACTAACTAACTGAACGAGAGGTCACTCATCACCAAGGGGATGGTACTAAACCATTCATGACGGATCTGCCCCCATGGATCCAATCACCTCCCACCATGCCCCACCTCCAACACTGAGAATCACATTTCAACATCAGATTTGGAGGGGACAAACGTACAAATCAGGGAAGGAGAAAGAGCTGAGGAAGGGTAAGGTCTCAGCCTGACCCTTGGAATGGAAGAACCCTATATGCCAAAGGACTGACTGCACTTTCTGATGACTCCCAGACCCATGTTTCAGTCCCACCTCCCCTCAGCTTCACCAGCTTTATTAAGTGCTGGCGGTGGACAGCTCCCTGTCTTCAGGAGCTCCCAGTGGTTATCCACACGCAGGCAAGCATCTGTGCTAGGGCGCATGGCGCTATCACTGGGCTACTTCTATACCTTGCACTGGGAACTGAGTTAGTTCTTGTCAGTTAGTCTCCACTCCAACACAGCAGTTTACAAATACATTTCAAACCTAGTTTTCTAAAGGTGCTGAAATGATATTCCCCCAAAATGTTCACTTTGGACTACAATGATGGGTTATTTCCATAAACAAAAAAAGCAAACTTTATTTTCCTTTTAGGAAAAAAAACTAAGTTCAAGAGTACATGTGCAAGTTTGTTACATAGGTAAACTTATGTCATGGGGTTTGTGGTATGGATTATTTCGTCACCCAGGTAATAAGCCTAGTGCCCATTCTTTATTTTTCCTGATCCTCTTCCTCCTTCCCCCGCTCCACATTCTGGTAGGTCCCAGTGACTGCTGTTTTCCTTTTTGTGTCCATGAGTTGAGAAGCACTCTAGCCCTATCTGCCCAGTATCTTCTCTCTCACAAGTTGACCTCCCACTTGGCATCCTTCTTTTGGCTTAAGGTGCCAATCTATGTCTCAGGTAAGAGTACTTTCCAAATGTCATGTTTATATTATTATTAATAAAAATAAGCTTGTTGTCTAGAATGGCTAACACAAATAACCACTAAACCACCATGCAGACTGACTAACTGTCAACTGCAGAGTAGCAGAATGGGACTCAAAGATGCATCTTTAGTTGAGAAGAAGGGAACATCTCACTGAATTCAGAGTATTCTCAGAGAAGGCTCAATGGGAAGGGTATTGCTACAAGCCTACAATAGATCACCAGTGGGTAGAGTGAGAGGAAGTGATGAAAACAAATTCAAGAAGGACCAAATGAACATAGCATGCTGGTTACACTCAGCCATCCTCCTAAATGACTCTCCAAATAGTTTAAGTAAAGAATATCCTTTCTGTTATAAGATGGAAATATTGCCTTTGCCACCCCTTTTACACTTAAGGGAATCCTGAAAGTAAGAAGTTATTTATTTGGGGGAAGGTTACTCTGAGAATCTGTTGAAAGCAATAGACCCTAACCCCAGGGGAAAAAAAAAAAAGTCTATAAACAAAATTTCCTATGTAATTTCAGGAGGCTGCCAGACACCAAATGAAAAGCTGGTATTGTCAGCAGTACAAAGAAGAAAATGGATAATGTCCTATATGATATCCTCCCTGTGCCTTCACGGTGCTGAGGGAAGAGAAAAAATTCATAAACTCACTTCCTATCATCCTAAGTGTCTTTGTGGATTGGAAAGAAAGAGGGAGGTTGATAAGGAGATGTGCAGCCACATCTAACTGATAGACTTGCTTCACACAGCAGAGGAAGTGCCTCCCTCTTGTTAGACTCTTTTCTATCCCACGCCAATAAATTACAACTGTGATTATTGTTGACATATCTGCAACGTGAATGACGCCCTCTGTGGTTGCCTCAAGGACCATCCGTACAACCTATGTGGAGCCTGAAAGACCATTAAACAAACAATCAGAGAATATGAACCAGAACAACAGGCTAATGAAAGAAATATGACATATTAATCTAAGTGAGAAGCATGTCAAATATCTCTTCTTTTTTCTTTTCTCTCTCCCCTGAGACAGAGGTGGTTCACTCTTGTTGCCCAGGCTGGAGTGCAACGGCATGATCTCGGCTCACCACAACCTCCACCTCCTGGATTCAAGCGATTCTCCTACCTCAGCCTCCCGAGTAGCTGGAACTACAGGCATACACCACCACATCCGGCTAATTTTGTATTTTTAGTAGAGATGGGGTTTCTCCATGTTGGTTAGGCTGTCAGGCATCTCTTATAAAAAAGGACAACAACCCGGAGTTCTTCGCATGAGCCAAGGACAAGGCAAAAGGAAGGAGGTTGCAGGTACAGCATGAAACATTCCAGCTACAGAGAAGGAAGAACTGAGTAACAGGAGTGGTTGAAAGACTCTAGCTGGGGTTGCTTAAGATGGTCTAGTATTTCCTTTTCTTGAGATTCAGGCACATATGTTCATTCACAAAGTACTTACCAGCCTTTGCTTAGGCATTCACAATTCTCTCTCAGATTTGAAATGGAATATCAGATCTTTTTTTCTCATACTACTTCTAAACTAGTAGACAGTTGTGATGGATAAAAATTATAGATGAGTTAAAACAACAATGGCAAAATGTCCTCCCAGCTCCAATTCTCACTTATGAGTGGAAGGCTTAGCCAAGTCCATTAAGTCCATTTACATCTCAGATTAAATGTTACCACCCCACAGCAGCCTTCCTTGTGGCACACCAAAAGTGGGTTTCCCACCACACCCCAAGTAAACTCTATCTCAGCCCACTTACTGATTTCCTGCCTATTACTTGCCAGAACTTGCACTTTTCACTTGCTCATTCACTTATTTTGTTTGCTGTTGTCTGCTTTAGAATGTTAGAGCCATAAGAGAAAGAAATATGTGTGTTCTTATCACACTGTGTGTATTCCCACCACCCACAGTAGTGCCCAGGGTATGGCAGCTGCTCAGTAGTTGAAGAATCCGTTGACCTTTCTCAGCCTTTTTCTTGCCTGTAAATCAGAGGTTTGCTATGAGGACTGAATGAGAAGGGAAGGGCTTCTATAGCAGCCAAGTCTATCCTAGCCAGCTCTGCAGTTGGGAGGCATCTTGGCTGCTGTTCTTCTAACCGGAAGTTATCATGAACAGGAGTGTCTAGAAGAGCCAAAGGCAGAGAAATCTGATGTCTGCAACCTTTATCCATCAAATCCTAGCAATGGCTCCCTTTTTGTCTCTTTTCTAGCTTTATGTCATAATTTGCTGTCCTCAGGAGAGGATGGAGCAAACAAGTAGGAGGTAGAGGCTTAGTAACAGGGTAGGGTGGTAAACCTCTTCCACTGCAGCCACGTGTGGCCTTCCCTTAACACTTAACATCCAGGGCAATGGTGTGCCTCAAGATATTTTTCAGCATTTCTTTGAGGGGCTTCTCTGAGATCAGATCATAACAATGAGACCTGTGGTAGTTAATTTTAGATGTCAACTTGACTAGGCTATGGTACCCAGTTGTTTGTTCAAACACAAGTCTAGATATTGCTGTGAAGTTCTCTCTCTCTCCCTCTCTCTCCATATATATGGGCTAGGATATATATATGCACATTTATCATTTCTTTGTGGGGCTTGAGACCAGATTATGGCAACGAGACCCATGATAATTAATCTTAGATGTCAGCTTTGCTCGGCTGTGGTACCCCGTTGTTTAGTCAAACAATAGTCTAGGTGTTCTATTTTTTTTTAAATGGTTCTGCTTTTCTGGAGAACCCTGAAACAAGATCATTGAAGCATTTCTCAAATTTTGTGATTTTTACATGGAGAGAATCTACATTTTTCACAGAGATTAAACGCCATTTCTTAATTCTTTCTTAAGAAAATAGTCAAAAACACCAGGCTATATGAGAGGAACGGTCCTCAGGAGTGAACTGCTGTAAGCGCCTTCTGGCCTCCTCAGAATCACTCAACCTAGGCTACCCCTCTGTGATTCAGAGCAAATCGAAACCACAGTTTAGAACCTCAAAAAAGTTCATCGAGTGGGGAAATGAAGAGCTCCTCAGAGTTCTGACGCAAATGGAAAAGATTTTTTTCCACCCCCAGTTACCCCTCTGGGCCTTTCACCACCTGGGAAAAAAAGTGGCACATGATTGAACAGAGTAAGTGTCTCTCCCTCCCTCTTGAATTCCATTTTTTAAAAATCTCTTTTCTAAAAATACAGGGAATTCTATGAATCTTTTTTCTGCTTCTGAAATATTTTCTACAGAATCTAGTACTTGCAAAGCGGTGATTATGAATGACTAAACAGTCTTGCATATATTTCTGGAATACTTGGAAATGCCTCTGTTATTTTTGGAAACGTGTGCTTGTTCAGATTATTCCGGCAATGGGCAGCTACTGAAAACATTCTTTCGTGATAAAAAGCCTGTAGCTCCACCTACTGCTTCCTCAAAGATGACAACAGGGATTTCAGTGCTAAAAAATGAAAAGATCCTCTTAAACAGTTTCATTTCCAAATTAAAGCTCATATATTTAGTTGCTTTCAGTAAAAGTAATATGTCTCTACCACTGGCAAAACACATATAACCCATACATTAGGCATCACTAGCAAAAAGGAATGAATTGAGCGTTTTGAAACATCTATCAATGTCTTTGCCAACATCTGCTGAAAAGCAAGAGGGATCAGAGAAATCTTTGGAGAATACACAACTTTGGGGAAAGAATTGACTTTAAAACATAAGCAAAATAATCACAAACATGAGGCCTGATGGTATCAGTGAATCTTATTTTGCCTGGATTTGAAGAAAATGGTGAAATGGGAGCTGTAGGCAAAAGAGAAGCAAACGAATCCAAGTCTTTAAATGTTCTTTTTAAAATGGTCCAATTCTCAACTTCCTTGTCTTTTCTCATGGCTCACTCACAGAGGATCTGGTCCAAGAAACAATTTTTACTGAAATTAATTCTTTTGTTTTGACTATTTCCATTGCTACCAAACCTCCAAATCAACGCCCCTCCATTACAACAAACTTTCCTGTCTAATTTCTAGAACTTCAACCACAATAGATTATGCTATTCTATAAGATCAAGAAGTGCCAACAAAGAAACTTCTTTTCTACCCTTTTATTCTTCCTGTGAGTCTAAAATGCTTTTCAAATCTAGTTTCTTTTACCACAGCTAATCAAATAGAACGATACTTTTCTCCTTTTCTCAATTTTAAACTGTGAGGCAAAGCTGACCTACAACAGAAAACCGGGAAGAACACTGAGAGCTACAACGTCAGTGTTGTCCAGGGGTACAGTTGGTTTGTTGCTAAGTCTAAGGGCATTTTTTTCCTGCTTTCATCAATCAGACTTAACTGTTTAAAAGTATAACACTTTGGTTTCATGGTACTGCAACAACATATTGTAATTATATCACATCGAAATATTTTGCACCTTTAAATATTGGGAAAGGTTTTTTTCTTTTGTACAACTTTTTGATTTACTTTTAACCCTCCAGAGAAGTTGCCAGAATAAGACCAACACCTCCAAGGTATGTTTTATCCAGGTCCAAATTGGGGCAAACTGAAATTCTGTCTCATTTGTTTTCTCCTTTCTCTCTAAAAGTAATTTTTGGCAACCCATTTGAGAATAAGTGGTAGACATCATGCTCCCTTACTACTAAATATGTCAGCATATATTTCTTAAAAGGAAGATGTTTACTTACATAACCATAGCACAATTATTACAATATAGCTTTAACATTGGTATAATTCTACTCTTCAACCCACAGTCCACATTCAAAGTTTACCCATTATCCCAACAATGTCCTTCACGGCTATATTTTTCATCCTACTCCAGGATCCAATCCAGACTTACACTTTCCATTTCATTACCATACATCTTTGGTCTCCTTTATTTTGGAGTAGTTCTTCAGTCTTCCTTTGTTTTCCATGACCTTGACATTTTTTTTAGAGATTCTTTCACAGAATCTCCCCCATTGGGGTTGTGCATCCTTTGGTACAATTCTCACAGAAATGATGTGTTCTTCTCAGCATATCACATCGAGAGATAAGAGATGCTGGCAACGATAACTTGGATCACTTGGTATGAGATGGTACCTGTCAACTTTTTCTATTACAAAACTATTATTTTTTCCTCCACAATTAATAAGTAGTTTGTGAGAAGATACCTTAAGGCTATGAATATATCCTATTCCTCATCCAACTTCGTCTACTAGTTTTAGCATGCATTCACAATTTTTTTCTGAATTACTAATGATGGTTTCAAAATAGTAATATTCTAACTCTATCATCCCTTCTACATCTACTAGTTAGCAAACTATCTTTAGCCTTCTTTATTTTAATATCATCCTCCAGCTAGTAATTGCAAATCAGGAACATATTCACAAAGACCTAAGTTGCTTCTTGATTTGAAAGAGGATTCTGAAAAGATTTTGAGTATTAAAGCCCAAGGAAAATGTTAAGTATCACCCCTCCCCCACAAAAAAACCTCCAAACCTTTAAGCAAATTCTTCCAAAAACTTGAAACTATCAAATCGAAACCAAATTTTTTTTAAAAAAAGAAAAGAAACCTCAAGTATCCTGAGTGGTGGTCTGATGAAGGCCAGGAAAAGATATCTTATCCCTCTGTAGTCTGCAAATCAGGAGAAGCATTCATCCTGAGCATTTGCTACCTGAGGCCACCGTTCAATCTCTACAAGTTCTGCGACTTGAAGAAACCTGGAAAAATCTTTGCACTCACTTCCGACCTTGCCACTTCTTCCCAGCAGGGCCTCACAAAGCAGTCTCCTCAAAGAAAAAATGAGCCTATCCTGAAGATCTTCAGAAATGCCCACCCTCTGCCAAACTGAGCAATCCTTCCTGTCCAATAGGATCCCGTAGCTAACAAAGGCCCTTTATTCCACCTTCCTTTCAGTATAGCCTCAGTGTACCTATCCAGCAACTAAGTTTCATAGCTTCTGAAAGAACAAATTTTTGAGTCTTGTGAGAGTTTGGTTTATTCAGCAAATATTCACTCAGTTGCCCCTTCCTTTGTGTGTGAAGTTTATTTCCCTGCTCCAGGGACATTGGGCTTGGACATATACTTGCATCCTGTTGACATTCCATTGGCCATGGCAAGTGCCATTCCACTTGCTTCCACAGAGACTGGCTTGGCCTCCTACTTCCTGTGATAGCCATGAGAAGAGCAGGGCTGGGTGGACACTGTCTCTTTAGTCTGAGCCCCCAGATAAAAAAATACACAAGGAGCAGACCTGAACCCAACTCACAGTCTGGATCTAAGACCAGCCAACCCTCAAACTGTAGCAGAGTCATGCATTTGAGCCCACTTAAGACCAACTAAACCACAGCTCCCCTGAAGACCCATGAACATGAGAATAACTGCCTATTATGTGTCCCTGAGTGGTGTATTAGCATTCTCTAAAGGGACAGAACTAATAGGATAGATGAATATATGATGGGGAGTTTATTAGGAGAATTGACTCACGTAATCACAAGCTCAAGTCCCACAATAGGCCATCTGCAAGCTGAGGAGCCAGGAAGCCCATCCAAGTCCCAAAACTTCAAAAGTAGAGAAGCCAATAGTGCAGCCTTCATCTGTGGCCAGAGGCCTGAGAGCCCCTGGCAAATCACCAGTGTAAGTCCAAAGAGTCCAAAAGCTGAAGAACTTGGAGTCTGATGTTCATTGGTAGGAAGCATCCATCACGGGAGAAAGAAGGAGGCCAAAAGACTCAGCAAGTCTGCTCATTCCATGCCAGCTTTTATGCCGGCAGCTGATTAGATGGTGCCCACCCAGATGGAGGTGGGTCTGCCTCTCGCAGTCAACTGACTCAAATGTTAATCTCCTTCAGCAACACCCTCATAGACACACCTAGGAACAATACTTTGCATCTTTCAACCCAATCAAGTTGACACTCAATATTAACTATCACAGTTGGGGATGATTTGTCACCCAGCTTTGCTATGGCATAGCTGACTAATACAAATACCATAATAAAGTCCTTATCTACTACCTTCTCCAGATTAAATAAGCCCAGTTCTATATCACCCTATTATAATGCCCTATTGTAAAGCTTTTGTCTTGTTTTCTCCTTTCTTAGCTTTCTATATAAGAAACTGCTTTGTGACTTAAACGCTTTTCCTCTGGAAAACCTACAGAAGATTTTAGGCAGCCTCATTCTGAGGCATTTCTTTGGACTTGTCTTGTATTACGACAACTCATAAAAGGTTAAGATAAAAATCTAAACAAAAGGCAGAATACACAGAATAAAATTATCTGTAAAATAGACACCCCAAAATGTATACTCTTATAAATTGTAAACAGTGTTTATGACTATGACCACAACAAACCTGGAAGGAAATAAAGTACTATTTTACTCATGGCAATCTTCAAGGACATGAGGCCTGTTCAGTCACACAGGGCCCCATGCTTAGAAGGCCCCTGTCCCCAGTTTAAAATTCTGCTGTCCCTGTCTTGAAAATCTTAATTATGTCTTCAAAGGACTCTTCAATTTTATTTTGTAGTTGGCCCCACAAATTTTGTAGCCAATCCTAATTCCACTACAAGACAATTCCAAACCTGAAGTTTGTTCCTCCATTTTATCTGCCAATGCCTTGGTTCAGGCCTTCATATCCTCTTCCTTGTATATTTGCAAGAGTTCTCATTTAGTCTGTTTGCTTTTTGTCTCTTTTGTCCCCATTTTTCCTCCAGAATATACAGATCTGACCACATCACTCCTTTAAAATGTTTCAGTAAATGTTTATTGCATGCAGGACAAAGTTCAAATTACTTAACAAGATGTCTTAGTCTATTTTTCTACCGCTATAATAGAATATCACCGACTGAGTAACTCATAAAGAATACAAGTTTATTTGTCACACAGTTCTGGAGTCTAGGAAGTCCAAGAGGATGGCACCTCCATCTGCTCAGCATCTGGTGAAGGCCTTCTTGCTATATCACCCCATGATAGAAGTTATCATGTGGTGAGGAAGGCTACATGAGAGACAGAGAGAAAATAGGTGCCAAACTCATCCTTTTTTCAGAAGCCCACTCCCATAATCACTAACCTACCCCCTTGATAATGACATTAATCCACTCACGAGGGCAGAGGCTTCATGACTTAATCACCTTTTAGGGGTCCTGCCTCTTAATACCATCACAATGGTAATTAAATTTCAACACAAGTCTTGGTAGAGACATGGAAACCACATTACAAGGAATACATGTCCATTACAGGATGATGCAAACTCTATTCCAGTCCCTGCACCCCCTCTTCTTACATCCTTCAGTCACCTAGTGTTATTTCTCAGGGTTTTCTTTTGTTTTTCCCTACCTTTACTCACACCTCTGCCTAGAATGCCCTTCCCTCCATCTACTTAACTGAGAGTACTGAACCAAATGTGACCTTGACAGTATTCTCTGTCTATTCTCTTACTCCATACAAATTCTTAACTCCTCATTTGGGTAGCATCTGAATATACTTCTGATACAGCACTTCACATAAGCACTATGTGGTTTATTTACTCCTCCACAAATTGTAAGCTTTCAGAATTAGGAATCATATCTTGTACTTCTTTCTACTCTTAGCTCAATGACTAACATGTAGAAAGCACCAATAGTAGGCATTCAAGAGATCACTGAATTTGAATTGTCACTTAAGTAATGAGAAACTTACATTCAAATGTTTTAGTTATTCAAAATCACCCAGTAAGTTAATAACAAAGGCAGGACTCAATCTCAGACCATCTGATTCTTGGTTCAATACACCACGTTGTCTTCTCCTGGTAGATTTTCCAATAAGATATCAGTCATATTACCCCACTAATCCATGAATGAAGTAACCCATCTTTTTGTGCTTGTCCAAATAATGGGGAGAGAGCAGCTATGTCCCTCCTAGAGATTCTAAGATACAGAGTTTCAGATCTGGGTGGGCTCTTAGAGGTTGTTTATTCCAACTCTTCATTTCACTCAAGAGAAAAAAAAAAAAAAAAAGGAAAATAAAGAGGTTTATTCTAGGCTACATAATCAGTTACCAGGTGTGCCAAGTCTGAAGTCAATGCTAATTCCACTGATCACATTGCCCTGTCATTAGAGGCAAAAGTCCAGATTAACATGCTTTGCCACTGCAAATGAATTTGATTGGTTCCCTAACAGCTGCCATCAGACTAATATCCTTCTCCCTTAGGCAGAGTGGAAGGACACTTGAGACTCACACAGCACCATGAAGTCTTTCGGCTTTCGCCACCATCAAAGTACAGGTGTCATCTAAGCTTTGGATTGCTCAAATGCAGGCTGGAGAAGCCCACATATCTCCTCCCTGCTTCTCGCACCCTTTCCCCATCTATAAAAGTAAGTCTGAAGCTTGGTGCTGTATGGTTTCTCCATACTTAAAACCTGTCCCTAAGGGAAAGGTTCATATTAACAAAAGCTGAGAGGGGATTCCATAATTATCTCCAAATATGCAATGGATATTGTTCAGAGACTAATTATTCCCTTTTTTCCAGAAGCTGTGAAGAAAGAAGGAGTAAACTGTTCTAACTCCAGCCTGAAGGATCCAAGGTAGATACCAGGGAGAAGAGAGGCATCAAACACAAAGTGGGAGGCTGGAAACACATTTCTGATAATATGAACTCTTTAGAAAAGAATAAATTAAAATTGCATAAGCCAACAAAGAGTTAAGCAAACAAAGGAATACTTCAAGTGGCCTAATCGGCAACTTTGGAAACACCTTACATGGAAAGTATATGTGTTGGTCTCTGGAATTTATTCCCACAGGAAATTTGGGATTAAAGTTGCTGATCGACGGCATGTAATCTGGGAAGAAGAATTTAACAGGGGCTAGTGCTCTTGGTCAGATGATGCCTCCCTTCCTCCTCCTCTCTAGTTGCAGGGATGTTCAGTATGAAATAGAAGAAAGACAATTGAGCCAAGGACTCAAAAGTTCAATTGAAACACATCCTCCCTCTACACCTTTGTGTCTGTAGCTGAAATATGGGGATCAGGAAAGAGCAAGGGCTTTGATCATGTACAAACCAGTTCAAATACCAATTCAATCACTTCCCAGCAATGCCATTTAATGTCTTAAGTTCACTTTCCTCTTCTCTAAAATAAAAAATATATTGTCTATCTCACAGGGATTTTCTAAGAATTTGTATTACTTTTAAAAGCCTCAGCACAGCCTCCATTGTACTCAATTTAAATAGAAGAAAGAAAGAAAGAAAGAAAGATAGATAGATAGATAGACAGACAGACAGACAGACAGACAGACAGATAGATAGATTATAGATTCTCATGTTTTCCTACATTGAGTTTCTGGGAGTAAATAACACGCAATATACACGTCTGACACATAATCATCATATAATAAATGTTAGTTTTCTTTTCCTTTCCTTCCCACACCACCATCACAATGAGGGTTTTATCATAGTTAATCCTAAAATCCCTTCTAATTCTATAATTCTACTAATAAAGTCTCTGCTTTACCACTTTGCTTTATTGGTATATCCTTGGAACCATCACAGTAGCAAGTTAGCACAGTTATATGCCTTAATTAGTATTTGTAGCACTGAGTTATGTTTCCCTAATATAAACAAGGTTTGGGGAAAGGTGTACGCTCTCTGTATGTCTAAAACTACACACTAAAACAGTGACTCTGCTTACTGGCTTGAGACTACAAGAGTTAAGTCATAGTCTTGCAGAACACAGCCATGACAGGACACGCTGCCATGGAAAAAAAGCCACACCACATGCACCCTCAAGCTTCACATGTACAGCATCTTTGGAAATCAGATTACTGCCTTCTAGAATTCAGCAGCAATCTCTAGCCGCTAGTTGCTTTTCAAAGGTACCATATCCCACAGCTTAAAGGGAACCATCGGGAATCTCCCTGTGAATCCATATTTGATCACTGGGCAAATTTTCCATATCCTGTTCTAGGCAGCTTCAAAGACATCTGTTTTGATTAAAGAATGATCAAGAAACTGCTCTCACATTATAGAGGAAATGGACTCAGTTTAATATGAATTGCTGGCACTATAAAACCTTGTTTCAAAGCTGAGGGGTGATCATCAACATCTGTGCCAGCTCCAGTGAGACAGGCAAGTCCAGGACAACTGGGGACCATAGTGACTCCATTTCTGGAAAGAATTTCCCTACAATGTGCATCTGATGACATCACAGGAGGAAAATCTCTATTACACAAGTGCAACATACATCACCCCAACTAGATATGAGAGAAGAAAAGGAAATTCATGGAGAAACCAAACTTCATCCCATGCTGGGGCTCTCTTGATTCCCATTGGTTTACATTAAGACAATTCTCATGTCTATTTCTCATGATTTCTCTTCTTCTTCTGCCTCCTCTGCAGATATCAAATACGGAATTTGAGTGACTTCAAAACAATTATTTAACATCTTCCTGTCCGATTTCCAACCTTATTATACATCATCCTATATAATATTGATTGTCTGGCATGTACACATTTATGTTAACGCACAAAAAGCATTTATTTTGCACCTGTGGCATACACAGCAACCAAGAGGCTCGATGTGTGATCTTGATGTGAGGGAGCCAACAGATCGAGAGAGGAACTATGACAGATACAGGAATAACGACTACCTAAGGAGGCAAAAGTAAGTGTCTTCAGAGTGGTAGCAACAGAGTGCTACCAGAACTCAGAGAAGAAAAAGGCTATTTCCAACTGGGGCAGTCAGTAAAGGAATGGCCCATGAACAGGTTTTTGAAGGATTTAAATGACTGATGATTGTCAGGGGAAGTGTTTCTACAGATTACAAGAATGGCATAAGAAAAGCAGCATTCTAGAAACCAAAACCAAAAACAAAACAAACTCAACCATCAAAAAAATTCTGACCTAACCCTTTCTGTAGTGAACAGGATTACAAATAAATACATAAAACCAGTTGGAAAAGACAGGTTTATATGTTTCACAGATTCCTTTGTGTTAAATGGCAGTGTGCATGATGAATTAGGGAGGAAATGCCTGGCAGCAGTAGGTGAGCAGCACACAAAAGAAGGGGCTAGGATTGATGTAGACAGCAGATAAAAGATTTCAGGTAAGTAAAACAATCAATGTAAGATGCTGCCCCCATGAGCACCTTCCTCCATTTTCCTAAACACAGGCACACTTGTTCATTCATCAATAGTTATTGAGCACCTACTATGTGCCAGGTATTAGAGATACAGAGGTGCTTTTACAGTATTGTGGAGATGATATTCAATAACTACAGAAATAATTACAGTTTAATTGCAGTTGTGATGAATAGAGTGAAGAAAAGGCACGGGGTGTTTTAAGTCTGTAATTGTAATATAGAACTTGCCTGTCTCTTTAGAGGTTGCATTTCAACATTTCAAAAAGGGGTCACCATATCCCACTATCTCCAAAGCAAGTCCCTGATCCATGCCACCTTCTTCAGAGCACTATGGCTCTGTGGTCCTCCTATGTAGGTTCCATAGTCCTCTTGCCTTAGGATCGTCAGACATGGCATTACCAATTTATTTTCAACACCTGCTGCACCAGTGGTGCGACTGCCTGCAAGAACTATTGGTGCTTCCATGCAGACATCCTTTGCTAGCTAGGTCCCCACCAGCTCCCAGCTGCTGTCGGTGTTGACTGCTAACAGCTCACAGCTGCTCCTTTCTCAGGAAAAGTACCCTCAGCTTACAGAATTTGCCCCTCCAAGAAATGACCAGAGGTCACCAGCACAAGCATCCTCTCAGGTACATGCACACAAAGGGAGAGTCCCACCAGCGACTGGTGGACACAGGAGTACTTAAAACCAACCCCCTCTTGCTTTCAGGTGAAACAACTCTGTGTTGCAATTCACTCTCCGGAGCTCCCTGTGGCATCAGGCTGAGGCTGGACTCCTCCCAAGCCTACATCTTTGCCCAGCTTCTTCTTGGGCCCTGTCCTCCCTCTTTCCCTCCCTCCCAGGTTCATCCGAGAGCCTCCATCAATAACTCACTTGCTCAAGAATCCCCATCCCAGGTCTGCTTCTAGGAAGCCCACTTTTGACACTGTCCTTTTCTGAATGCTACAATGCCTTCCAGCTGCAAATTATTACTCTTTGGATTTCTCCTCCGATGTTTTGCTTAAGGTGCCAATAAGCAGTGAGATCAGTGGACCAGCAGCCAAACAAGGAAGTGAATGGAACCAAAGGTCCTTAGATAATCAGCCCCCGAAAAAAAAATCCTAGTTAACAATACAGCAAGACACCCTATATGGAGTTCTCACTATGAAAGTCTTCCCATTTGATAAAGTATTTTCAAATGGTCTTTTTCATCTCCCTCATAATAATTTTTTTAATTTTTTAACTTTTATATATTTAGGGGACACAAGTGTAGATTTCTTACCTGCCTATATTATATCATGATGAAGTCTGGGCTTTTAGTGTACTTATCACCTGAAGAGTGAACACTATACCCAATAGGTAATTTATCAACCCTCATCTCCCTCCCACCCTTCCATGTGTTGGAGCCTCCAATGTCTATTATTCCACTCTGGATGCTCATGTGTACTCATTGTTTAGCTCTCATTTATAGGTGAGAATATGTGGTATTTGACTTTCTGTTTCTGAATTATTTCACTTAGGATAGTGGTTTCCAGTTCCATCCTTGTTGCCGTAAAAGACATGATTTCATTATTTTTATAGCTGAGTAGTATTCCATGGCATATGTATACCACATTTTCTTTATTCAGTCCTCCCTTGGTGGACACTTAGGCTGATTCCACATCTTTGCTGTTGTGAATAAAGCTATGATAAACATATAAGTGCAAGTATCTTTTTGATATAATGATTTATTTCCCTTTGGGTATGCACTCCATAGTAGAACTGCTGGATCAAACAATAATTCTTTTAGTTATCTAAGAACTCTCCACACTGTTTTCCATATAGGTTGTACTAATTTACATTCCCACCAACGGTGTCAACAGAGTAAACAGACAACCTATAGAATGGGAAAAAATGTTTGCAAACTATGCATCAGACAAAGGGCTAATATCCAGAAGCTACAAGGAACTCAAACAGTTCAGTGGGCAAAGAACATGAACAGACATTTGTCTGGTTTTGTTGTTTTGCTTTTTGTTTTTACCTTAGACAATTCATTGTTAAATGAAGAGTTCACAAAGCAAAATGGAATGGGACAGATATCAAAGGTAAATTGAAAACATAGTTTTTGTCAAATACTATTCTAGATTTCCTCAAGTTAGAAATGGGAAAACTGTCAAATGAACAGGTACTCCCTCAAATTAAGTCTTTTTAAAAGGTCGAACAGACATTTTTCAAAAGAAGACATACAAGCAGTCAATGAACATATGGAAAAATGCTCAACATCACTAATCATCAGGGAAATACAAATTAAAACCACAATGAGATACCATTTCACTCTAGTGAGATGCTATTTTTAATGGATAATTTTATTATTGATTAATCACAACTTTACATATTTCAGGGTACATGTGATATTTTGACACATGCATGCAATGTGTAATAATCAAATCAGGGTATTTAAGATACCCATCATCTCAAGTATTTATCATTTCTTGTGTTGGGAACAGTTTACATTTTCTCATCTAACTATTTTGAAATATACAACAAATTATTATTAACTATGCTTTTCTTTCTTGTCAGTGCAATATAGAATTACTTGATACTTTACTTACTTCTTCACGCTTACAAGTTTAGATTAACTGAAACATTATGACCTAGAAGGGCCTACATATTTTTATTATGACAGCATAGCACTTCATCATTAAGTCTTTTTTCTGGTGGTTTCTCCCTGCCTCCTTATTTTTACTAATTGAACCCACTCTGCTCTTGATTATTCCAAGTATTAAGTAACTAAGTATTTCAGCTTCTGGATGAATAATTTATTTATGATATCATAAAAGAATATAAAATAAACTCATTTGTTTCTTTTAATGTAGTCATTTTGAAATCTGTTTTTCATCACAGATTCTTTTGTCAATTTAGAAATGTAAGTATAGCTAAAAATTGAGTCAATCTTAATGACTGTCACTCAATTCTTCAGACTGGAAAATGGCTGGATAAATGATTCACTAAGGAATTGTCTTTACCATTAGAAATGCGCTTAAGCTATTCTCAGAAAAATGCTTTTATAAAACATTTAATATTTGTCCGGCACGATGCTAATCAAGAAAGAGCTCTTAGCCTTACGGCTATTCATGATTGGCTATAGATTCTACATAGATTTCCCGAGATTTAAGCACTGAAATTTCATCTCTGAAAAAAGTCAGCTGTATATATTTGGTTCCACAAAAGTGCTTGACTGTCTTTGCCCTAGCCCTAGGTAGGTCCCCAAGAAGATGTTCAAGATAAACCAAAGGTAAGAATAAATGAGGTAATGTGCATTAGAAGGATCAGCCCTGGGAAAATTGAGTGCAGAGTGAAGCTTATCTTTAATCACCTTCTTCCCCTTTCTGTATCTTCTGGCATCTGAGATCCCTGCTATCTGTCAAAAGCCTGTTCAGCGTTTCATTCCAGACCACTCATCCCCTCACTAAAGCTTTACACCATAAGGGGCCTGTGTTGAGAGCTTGGTGCCAAGGGATCTTGAAAACTGAGAGACTTTTAAACCCCAAAACTATGATTCTCTAATGGGAAGATTGCAGGCATTGATGCAAGTTTAAAAAATTTAGGATACAAAAGCATTTATTCCCTATGATTTGCCAAGCACTTTTTATAGCTAGAGGCAAAAGAGTCCTAAAATCGCTTCTCTATGAAACTTTCTTTGACACAAGAGACTTACAATTGTCCTGTTAAATCTTAATAGCTGATAGTGATTTTCTAGTGGTTATCTCATTTTATTATACCATACAGCTTTTTGAGGATTGCCTGAGTTTTACAGTGTGTCTTTCTTTAAGAATATTATCTTATTTAGAATATAATCTTGGCAAGAAGCTCCGTGCCTATTTGCCTTGACTTGTTTGGACCAAACACAAGTGGTCAAAATAAATTTAAAACATGGAAATTAGGATTCATTTGAGGTATTTATTTATTTATTTGGTTGGTTGGTTGGAGAGGGCTTTCTTTTTTTCAACTTTTATTTTAGATTCAGTGAGTGCACATATAGGTTTGCTACCTGGGTATATTGCATAATGCTGAGGCTCGGGGCATAAATGATCCTGTGACCTAGGTACTGAGCATCATACTCAACAGCTAGCCTTTCAACTCTTGCCACCTTCCTCCCTCCCCTCTCTAGAAGTCCCCAGTTTCTATTGTTGCCCAGAATGGCTATTACTAAAAAGTCAAAAACAATAGATGTTGGCAAGGATACAGAGAATGGGAAGAAACCTTTCCCATCAGAAATGTTTTTAGCATGCTAACAGTGTTCTACTGAGGTATGATTTACACACAGTAGCAAGCACAAACCTTTAGACTATAGTTCAATGAATGTAACCATTTAACTCATGTAAACATCATTCACATTAAGACACAGCACTTTTCCTACACCTTTCCTTTGAATCATCCCCGAAGAGACAACTTCTGTTCTGATTTCTGTCACTATAACAAGTTTTCATATAAATGGAATCCCACAGTACATATTCTCTTCTGTCTGGCTCTTTTTGTTCAACAAAATGCTTTTTATTCCCATCCATGTTGCTGTGTATGTTGGTTTGTTCCTTTACATTGCTGAGTAGTATTCCACTGGATGGATACAGCACAATTTCTTTATCCATTCCCCTGTTGGTGGGTATTTGGATTGTCTCTAGGGTTTGGTAATGATGAATAAGGCTTATAAGAAACTTCTTGTATATCCCATTAGAAAAGTTTATAATTAGCTGTAGAAATTCTATATATTGAATTCTCCTTTCCCATTGTCTAATTAGAAAGCAATAAATCCATTCCACTGTAGGAAAAAGTCAGGGATAATAAGTCTTCAGGCCCAGCTTATGGCAAGGAGGTTAAGCCTAAGTCAGTAGGCAGCTTGAAGACATCCAGGTGTCAGGAGAGAAAAGGAGGGAAGGTGACATAGAATGGATGTCCATTCCAATGCTCCCTCATGTTTGGGGCCGCTAGTCCATGGGATATTGCTCTCAGGTACCTGATCTCAGTATGGGATTGACAGCTATCTGCGTTAACCTACCTACATTGAATAGATTGTCAACGTTTGAGGCTTCCTCTCGAACAGCAAGGGGACAGCAGAATCAGCAAACAGTAGAATCAAATACTCCATGAAATACATCCAACATGAAATGCTGATATGAACCTCTGGGGAGCAGAGGAAAGCATCCTCTTAGGGGTGTTTTGTTTGTTTGTTTGTTGTTTTGTTTTTTTGAGGGAAAAAGTCTTAAAATTTCATATGAGATTTTATATAGCCTCTACTAAATTCACTCGTTTTACGATTCCTTTAAAGCTTTAAATATCACATATTTATCTCAACTTATCAATGTATTGACTCTGCAAAGACTCAGTTATATAACCTTCAAAGCTACCTTAGGAGATAGGTCCCATTATTTTTCCGACTTTATAATTGAAGAAACAGGCACAAGAAGATTAAGTAACTTGCCCAAGTTAGACAGCAACCAGAATCATGCTGCTATGTTCATTGGCCTGTTTCGTGCCATTTTTTGCACTAAACCATGTGAAAATAGGTGCTCCACAGAATAGTGACCATATTTATCCAGAAGCCACGGCCTCAGAAATGCAGTATACAGCTAAGACAAAGAAAGAAAGAAACACAATACATGAGCTTTCCAGGATCCTTAAAATCTAGAGGTGGACATGTTATTCTAAGACACTGGAGACCTCAGAGATGGGGATGTGGCCTTGTTGCTGCTAAGGTTGGCTCAAGAATAAGGAAGGCCTTAAATATCTTAAGTGTTTCCTATTTGGGGCATAGTTTGTTTGCAGTAAGTTTTCCCTGAGCAGCAACGCAGCCTGTATAACTGGGTGCTGAAAGCAAAGCACTTGGCACATGGCAGGTTTTTAAGCTTGGTATAGAGAGAGGCAACAGTAGCTTAGGGTGGCTGGGACGGCTACACTGCATGAACTCCTGCACTGAGTGGTCCCTTGGTTTCTAATGGGATTCCATGTCCTCAGATATAATCAACCCTTACAGTGGTAAGGGGTGATCACTTTAAAAACATTGATATTCCACCAGAAATGCCATAATGAGCACTAACAGAGGAGCAAATACCTGAGACCCTCAGTTAGCGCCTATTTACTCTTAGTTGACATCTATTGTAAGTTTAACAAATTTAAAAGAGAAAGAAGAAAACAGGCCAGATGCAAACCCACACAGAGCAAAAGGAAGGATCCCTGACATCCTGACAGGCAGAGAGCAGAACTCAAAGATCACAGAAATTTCATCTAACAGAAAGTGTCTTACCTGCCTTCCTGAAGACTTCATCATATGTATTAATCATGCCTTTTTATTTTCTGTATTTCTGATTATTAGACATCTGAGGTCTTGCTAACCCTGGAAAAACTCCTCCCAAGGCTAATCAGTTCCTAAAGATGGCAAATAATTTGCCTAGGAGCACATTTTTCATATGCAAACCAAAATCCAGAGCCCCCACTCCAACCACCTCTTAATGGGGCTCTCAAAGGTGGGCCACTACTTCCCTGCCCTAATCACACCACGGCCAGGGACCAGGTAACTAGGTACAGTCCATATATCCCAGAGCTCACTGAAACTATTCAAACCAGCCAATCCTAAACCTGCTTATCTGTCTTGCCTGTTCCTTCCCACAGAAACCACAATGAAGGCTCTTGTCCGTGATATCCTCTTCCTGCTTCCTTTGCTCCCTGATCAGCTCTGGTGCTTCCCATGTGGCCCTGCATGACGTGTTGTGCTTCCTGTTTCTAGAGATCTGTGACTATAAAAACCTCTTCTTTTACAACAGTCATTCCATGGCTGGGTGTCTTACCATGTCTTATTAAAACGGCACCAAGAAGATGACTAAATCCTGCTCAGTGGAATCTAAATGACAAAAGTCAAAGGTATATGTATTAATTCATTCTCACACTGCTATAAGGAAATACCTCAGACAGGGTAATTTATAAAGAAAAGAGTTTTATTGGCTTATGGTTCCATAGGCTGTATGGGAAGCACAGCAGCTTCTGCTTCTGGGGAGACCTCAAGAAGCTTCCAATCATGGTGGAAGGCAAAGGGGTAGCAAGGCATCGACATGATGGGAGCAGGAGCAAGAGGCAGGGGAATGTTACACACTTTTAAACAATCAGGTCTTGCAAGAACTCACT